>NW_026611331.1:0-5000 GCF_029633865.1 Lampris incognitus
GATAATACAGACTATCCAGATGATACTGACTGTCGGATGATACTGATTGTCCAGATAATACAGACTATCCAGATGATTCTGACTGTCCAGATGATACTGACTGTCCAGATAATACAGACTATCCAGATAATACAGACTATCCAGATAATACAGACTATCCAGATGATACTGACTGTCAGATGATACTGATTGTCCAGATAATACAGACTATCCAGATGATTCTGACTGTCCAGATGATACTGACTGTCCAGATAATACAGACTGTCCAGATAATACAGACTATCCAGATGATACTGACTGTCCGGATGATACTGACTGTCCAGATAATACAGACTGTCCAGATAATACAGACTATCCAGATAATACAGACTATCCAGATGATACTGACTGTCCGGATGATACTGACTGTCCAGATAATACAGACTGTACAGATAATACAGACTGTCCAGATGATACAGACTGTCCAGATAATACAGACTGTCCAGATGATACTGACTGTCCAGATAATACAGACTTTCTAGATGATACTGACTGTCCGGATGATACAGACTGTCCAGACGATCCTCAGCATCTCTGTAGTAGTTCAGAGACATGAGGCAGCAGATCCGGGCAATCTGGTTGGTTGTGAGACAGAGCTAACTTGGCTGCTGTTGCTAAAGGTCTCTCTCATTGAACAGTTAGCATGGCTGCTATTCCACGCCCCCCGTCCCCCCAGCTCTGCAGCTATAGTCCATGCTATTCCCATCATGCTACACCCATGGAAAACATGTACAAAAAACTGACGTCCTGCTGTATGTCAGACAAACCAGTTCAGGAGGGGATCTATCCCAGCATGCACTTCTCCGCCAGCATGACAGTAATGGCAGTATGAATGAGGGCTTTATAATAAATAGGATTAATTATAATATGTTAACAAGAGATCAACATTGCATGATTGTTAAAGTGTTGGACGTGATATGTGGTGATACCAGTGAAGTACGTGGTGATACCAGTGAAGTATGTGGTGATACCAGTGAAGTATGTGGTGATACCAGTGAAGTATGTGGTGATACCAGTGATGTATGTGGTGATATCAGTGATGTATGTGGTGATATCAGTGAAGTATGTGGTGATACCAGTGAAGTATGTGGTGATACCAGTGATGTATGTGGTGATACCAGTGAGGTATGTGGTGATACCAGTGAGGTATGTGGTGATACCAGTGATGTATGTGGTGATATCAGTGAAGTATGTGGTGATACCAGTGAGGTATGTGGTGATACCAGTGAGGTATGTGGTGATATCAGTGAAGTATGTGGTGATACCAGTGAGGTATGTGGTGATACCAGTGAAGTATGTGGTGATACCAGTGAAGTATGTGGTGATACCAGTGAAGTATGTGGTGATACTAGTGAAGTATGTGGTGATACCAGTGAAGTATGTGGTGATATCAGTGATGTATGTGGCGATACCAGTGATGTATGTGGTGATACCAGTGAAGTATGTGGTGATACCAGTGAAGTATGTGGTGATATCAGTGAAGTATGTGGTGAGACCAGTGAAGTATGTGGTGATACCAGTGAAGTACGTGGTGATACCAGTGAAGTATGTGGTGATACCAGTGATGTATGTGGCGATACCAGTGATGTATGTGGTGATACCAGTGAAGTATGTGGTGATACCAGTGAAGTATGTGGTGATACCAGTGAAGTATGTGGTGAGACCAGTGAAGTATGTGGTGATACCAGTGAAGTACGTGGTGATACCAGTGAAGTATGTGGTGATACCCAGTGAGTATGTGGTGATACCAGTGGTGAAATGTGCGGATGCTCATGTGTCGTGTCTGTTTCCTCATCCTGTCTGCTATTTTACTTCTTACGTCTCTCAGTTTACCCCAGAAAACTCGATTCTAGTGTTGTCTGGCATCTCTCCTGACCGACTGTTGGGGGAGGAGGAGGAGGAGGAGGCGGAGGAGGAGGAGGAGGAGGAGGAAGTGCTCATTCTTCCTTAAAAAAAAAACAACTTCGCTGGCAGGGAGAAGAATCTAGCAGTGTCTGACGGAGCAGAGCTCCCCTGTCAGGGGCTCCTCGGCAGGCTGACTCAGAGCCCGCTCCTCCTCCCACTCCTCCTCCCACTCCTCCTCCTCCCACTCGGCCCCGGCCGGACCCCAGCGTGGGAGGCAGCACAGCCCAAGACCAGAGCCTCAGGCTGGGCACACATACAGCCAGCACGGGCCCACGGTTGTGCAGCTCTGAAAGGATTTCATTGCCTCTCCCACACACACACGCACACACACACGCACGCAGCACACGCACACACACACACACGCAACACACGCAGCACACACACGCACACACACACGCAACACACGCAGCACAAGAAAAGCAGCACGGTCTGTCTACCCACATGCAGCACCCACTCCGGTGCGTAGAGCCCCGCTTTCTCTTTAATGATGTCATGTGCCTCACATCGGACACGAGGGACACACTTGTGTGTGTCTGTGTGTGTCTCTGTGTGTGTGTGTCTGTGTGTGTGTGTGTCTGTGTGTGTGTGTGACTCAGGCTAACAGTTACCTTTACCATTGATTTACATTGATCCACGCTGCATGTATGACAGCAGCTGTACCACACAGCCTCATAGACTCACTTATCTATCAGTTATCTATCAGTTATTTATCACTTATCCATCAGTTATCTATCAGTTATCTATCAGTTATCTATCAGTTATCTATCACTTATCTATCACTTATCTATTAGTTATTTATCAGTTATCTATCAGTTATCTATCAGTTATCTATCAGTTATTTATCAGTTATTTATTACTTATCTATCAGTTATTTATCAGTTATCTATCAGTTATCTATCAGTTATCTATCAGTTATTTATTAGTTATTTATCAGTTATCTATCAGTTATTTATCAGTTATCTATCAGTAATCTATCAGTTATTTATCAGTTATCTATCAGTTATCTATCAGTTATTTATCAGTTATCTATCAGTTATTTATCAGTTATCTATCAGTAATCTATCAGTTATTTATCAGTTATCTATCAGTTATCTATCAGTTATTTATCACTTATCTATCAGTTATTTATCAGTTATCTATCAGTTATCTATCAGTTATCTATCAGTTATCTATCAGTTATTTATCAGTTATCTATCAGTTATCTATCAGTTATTTATCACTTATCTATCAGTTATCTATCAGTTATTTATTACTTATCTATCAGTTATCTATCAGTTATTTATTACTTATCTATCAGTTATCTATCAGTTATTTATTACTTATCTATCAGTTATCTATCAGTTATTTATCACCTATCTATCAGTTATCTATCAGTTATCTATCAGTTATCTACCAGTTATATATCACTTATCTATCAGTTATCTACCAGTTATCTATCAGTTATCTATCAGTTATCTACCAGTTATCTATCAGTTATCTATCAGTTATCTACCAGTTACCTATCAGTTATCTATCAGTTACCTATCAGTTGATTTATCAGTTATTATCAGTTATCGAGCCCTCCCATCCAAATCCAACAGCATACAACAACCGCACAACACTGACGGAATGCCAGTCGAGCCAGAATGGAGTGGAATATAAAAATGCAGCAGGAATGTCAGAGTCTCCAGATGTGACGTGACCCCCAGATGCGACGTGACCCCCAGATGCGACGTGACCCCCAGATGCGACGTGACCCCCAGATACGACGTGACCCCCAGATGTGATGTTACCCTCAGAGCCCTCTGTCTCCTGTCTCCCGTCTCCCGCCACTGTTGTATGTGTCTAACTGGTCAAAGGTCTCCGAGTAAGAAGCAGCGGATATAAAGCATTCACCTCAAAGCGCATGCGTGCTGTTGCTCCACAAGTGAAGCGAGGGAAGTTTGTCTCTTACCGGTGCGGTGGGCGCCCGGCCGGTGTCCTCCATCACAAGGCGACACTGTGGGGAAACAGGTGGCATGATGGGAGAATGTCACTCATTTCATATTCAACCTTTACAGACAGTCTCATCTCTGACACCTTCATCTAAGTGAGATCCAGGAAACAGGTTTTTTCTACAGGGGGTGGATGGACCTGCACATGGCGGCGTGCTGCGGGCTGTGGACCGTCTCGGGAGGTCCAGATGCTCATTAGAATATCTCACATTTGTGTGTGGGCGGTTTTTAGCAGCTCTCCCATCGAGCTCCTCACGCTGTGCCACAAACACTGTTCTCGGTCCAACACAGCCCGGATCCTCACCCCGAAGTCTGTCCACTTTTCAAACAACAATTTGTCTTCCAAAACCAACTTCTGTCAGTGTTTCAGATCGACTAGCCACACGTCACAACCGGCCAATGAGAAGGCCCACGTAGGAGGTCCGCCCCGCACGCCGCGCCTCATCAAGCAGCGGTCCTGCTGCGGTACATGGCTTACTGTAAGCACGCACACACCTCCTTTATGTTACAAGATGCTCTGACGAGATACTGTGGGGTGACTAGATACCGTGGGGTGACTAGATACCTGTGGGTGACTAGATACTGTGGGGTGACTAGATACTGTGGAGTGACTAGATACCGTGGGGTGACTAGATACCGTGGGGGTGACTAGATACCGTGGGTGACTAGATACTGTGGGGTGACTAGATACTGTGGGGGGACTACATACCGTGGGGTGACTAGATACCGTGGGGTGACTAGATACTGTGGGGTGACTAGATACTGTGGGTGACTAGATACTGTGGGGTGACTACATACTGTGGGGTGACTAGATACTGTGGGGTGACTAGATACCGTGGGGTGACTAGATACCGTGGGGTGACTAGATACTGTGGGGTGACTAGATACTGTGGAGTGACTAGATACTGTGGGGTGACTAGATACTGTGGGGGGACTACATACCGTGGGGTGCCTAGATACTGTGGGGTGACTAGATACCGTGGGGTGACTAGATACCGTGGGGTGACTAGATACTGTGGGGTGACTAGACACTGTGGGGTGACTAGATACTGTGGGGTGCCTAGATACTGTGGGGTGACTAGA
>NW_026611331.1:15000-39166 GCF_029633865.1 Lampris incognitus
TTTACGAGGGGATCTATGAGCGGGTCTATGACCTGGTCTATGAGGTGGTCTACGAGGTGGTCTATGAGTTGGTCTACGAGTTGGTCTATGAGTTGGTCTACGAGTTGGTCTTTCTGCCCGACGCTTCAGACTGAAACCTCCAAACCAGGCAGAGGTACAAACACCACGTGCTGCCTCGAGGAAGACGAGCATTACACCTGTTGTTAAGGAATCAGTCTGTCTCAGACCTTCTGCCACCTCACCCGTCTCCCACCTCACCCTTCTGCCACCTCACCCTTCTGCCCACCTCACCCTTCTGCCACCTCACCCTTCTGCCACCTCACCCTTCACACACCTCACCCTACACACACCTCACCCTTCTGCCACCTCACCCTTCACACACCTCACCCTTCTCCCACCTCACCCTTCTGCCACCTCACCCTTCACACACCTCACCCTTCTGCCACCTCGCCCTTCTGCCACCTCACTCTTCTCCCACCTCACCCTTCTGCCACCTCACCCTTCTCCCACCTCACCCTTCTGCCACCTCACCCTTCTCCCACCTCACCCTTCTCCCACCTGACCCTTCACACACCTCACCCTTCTCCCACCTGACCCTTCTCCCACCTCACCCTTCTCCCACCTGACCCTTCTCCCACCTCACCCTTCTCCCACCTGACCCTTCTCCCACCTCACCCTTCTCCCACCTCACCCTTCACACACCTCACCCTTCTCCCACCTCACCCTTCTGCCACCTCACCCTTCTGCCACCTCACCCTTCACACACCTCACCCTTCTGCCACCTCACCCTTCTCCCACCTCACCCTTCTGCCACCTCACCCTTCTGCCACCTCACCCTTCACACACCTCACCCTTCTGCCACCTCGCCCTTCTGCCACCTCACTCTTCTCCCACCTCACCCTTCTGCCACCTCACCCTTCTCCCACCTCACCCTTCTGCCACCTCACCCTTCTCCCACCTCACCCTTCTGCCACCTCACCCTTCTCCCACCTCACCCTTCTCCCACCTGACCCTTCTCCCACCTCACCCTTCTGCCACCTCACCCTTCTCCCACCTCACCCTTCACACACCTCACCCTTCTCCCACTTCACCCTACACACACCTCACCCTTCTGCCACCTGACCCTTCACACACCTCACCCTTCTCCCACCTGACCCTTCTCCCACCTCACCCTTCTGCCACTGGTGAGATGTAAGTTTGAGTTGTAGGAACTTAAAGCTTTAAGTCTGGTTTACTGATCAATGGCGACCGTTTACCATGCTGCACTGTGGTACCCCAGCGCGCGCACACCGTGTGTGTGTGTGTGTGTGTGTGTGTGTGTGTGTGTGTGTGTGTGTGTGTGTGTGTGTGTTTTCACTCTCTCCTCCCTGGGAATTCCCCTCTGGTCCGCGCTCTAACAGCCTGTTGGAATTGCAGCTGTGTGTATGCACGCAGGCAAGTTATTTGTACGCTCATTCAGTGTGTGTGTGGTTATAAGCGCTATTGTGTGTGTGTGTGTGTGTGTGTGTGTGTGTGTGTGTGTGTGTGTGCGTGTGTGTGCGTGTGTGTGTGTTTCCTCCCTGATTCCCATGGTCGTACGGAGTTAAACCCTCTTAAATGTCCCCTGGCTTTTGTCCTCAAATTTCAGCTGACATTCCCTGCATTCATCCCACCATTCAGGCTGCGTTCGCCGGAGCTCTCTGGAATGCGCCGGGCCTGCCGCTAGTGCGCGCGAGCGCGCCGCGTGTGCGAGCGTGTGCGTGCGCGGCACTTATTCACATGTGCGAACCCCGCGACGCGGGGCGAGAGACGGACCGTTCGCGGATTCAGCGTTTGGAAGAGCGAGAGCTTCGTGGGTTTGGAGTAAAATCGATTCTCTCCTCCCACCCACCCACCCGCCCCCCCCCCGCCTCCCCCCCCCACCCCGGCCGCCCCCCCCGCCGCCCCGGGCCTGGCCACACATACCTTTCACCTTTCTATACGCTCTCATACTCTACACCCACACACTCCCAGTCACATGTGCTCTCACTCAGAGAGCTCTGCACCCACTCACCCTGACACCCACCCATACACCCACACACTCACGTGCGCTGCCAAACAGCCCTCCTACCACCCTGCCTCCCTCCGCCCGCCAACACACACACACACACGCACACACACACACACGCACACACACGCACACACACACGCGCGGGTATTGGGCTGATCTGGTTTCCTCTCTGCTGTGTGAGCAACCCGCAGTGATAAAATAAACACAAATACGTGATAATCACATTCCAGACATTTCTCTGCCGTCGGTGGGAAGTTTCAACTGGTTTTCTATGAGAAAGGGTGGTGTGTGTGTGTGTGTGTGTGTGTGTCTGTGTGTGTGTGTGTGTGTGTATGCGTGTGTGTGTGTGTGTGTGTGTCTCCTGTATGGCCCCAGAGAGAGAAAAAAAAGGAGAGAGAGAGAGAGGGAACAAAGAAATCTGGGGCGAAGTCTAACACATTCCTTAGCTCTGCCAATATCCTACTAGTCCATCACACACACACACACACACACACACACACACACACACACACATCTGCACGCACGAACACACACGCGCATGCACGCGCGCGCACACACACATGTCATAATGCAAGCAAATCTGATTTAAATTATGATTGTAACTCTGCAGTTGCGGGAACTCGGGTTTCAGTTCAGCGGTGAGACGGGCTGGTTTTTTTTACGTGTCGTTTTCCTGCAACTTCTACACAAAACCAGCGTGCACGCCGCAAAACCAGCGTGCACACCGCAAAACCAGCGTGCACACCAGCAGTCCCGCTGTCAGAGCAACATGTTCGCCGTAGCAACATGTTCGCCGTAGCAACATGTCCGTCCGAGCAACATGTACGTCAGAGCAACATGTCCGTCAGAGCAACATGTACGTCAGAGCAACATGTCTGTCAGAGAAACATGTCTGCCAGAGAAACATGTCTGCCAGAGAAACATGTCTGCCTGCCAGAGCAACATGTAGAGCAACATGTCCGTCAGAGCAACATGTCAGAGCAACATGTCCGTCAGAGCAACATGTCTGCCAGAGCAACATGTCTGCCAGAGCAACATGTCTGCCAGAGCAACATGTCTGCCAGAGCAACATGTCAGAGCAACATGTCTGTCAGAGCAACATGTCAGAGCAACATGTCCGTCAGAGCAACATGTCTGCCAGAGCAACATGTCTGCCAGAGCAACATGTCCGTCAGAGCAACATGTCTGCCAGAGAAACATGTCTGCCAGAGCAACATGTCTGTCAGAGCAACATGTCTGCCAGAGAAACATGTCTGCCAGAGCAACATGTCTGCCAGAGAAACATGTCTGTCTGCCAGAGAAACATGTCTGCCAGAGCAACATGTCTGCCAGAGAAACATGTCTGTCTGCCAGAGAAACATGTCTGCCAGAGCAACATGTCAGAGCAACATGTCAGAGCAACATGTCCGTCAGAGCAACATGTCTGTCAGAGCAACATGCCAGAGCAACATGTCCGTCAGAGCAACATGCCAGAGAAACATGTCTGCCAGAGCAACATGTCTGTCAGAACAACATGTCTGTCTGAGCAACATGTCAGAGCAACATGTCAGAGCAACATGTCCGTCAGAGCAACATGTCTGCCAGAGCAACATGTCTGTCTGCCAGAGCAACATGTCTGCCAGAGCAACATGTCTGCCAGAGCAACATGTCTGTCTGCCAGAGCAACATGTCTGCCAGAGCAACATGTCTGCCAGAGCAACATGTCTGCCTGCCAGAGCAACATGCCTGCCAGAGCAACATGTCTGCCAGAGCAACATGTCTGCCAGAGAAACATGTCTGCCAGAGCAACATGCCTGCCAGAGCAACATGTCTGCCAGAGCAACATGTCTGCCTGCCAGAGCAACATGCCTGCCAGAGCAACATGTCTGCCAGAGAAACATGTCTGTCAGAGAAACATGTCTGCCTGCCAGAGCAACATGTCTGCCTGCCAGAGCAACATGTCTGCCTGCCAGAGAAACATGTCTGCCTGCCAGAGAAACATGTCTGTCAGAACAACATGTCTGCCTGCCAGAGAAACATGTCTGCCAGAGCAACATGTCTGCCAGAGCAACATGTCCGTCAGAGCAACATGTCTGCCAGAGAAACATGTCTGTCAGAGCAACATGTCTGCCAGAGAAACATGTCTGCCAGAGCAACATGTCTGTCAGAGCAACATGTCTGCCAGAGAAACATGTCTGCCAGAGCAACATGTCTGTCAGAGCAACATGTCTGCCAGAGCAACATGTCAGAGCAACATGTCAGAGCAACATGTCCGTCAGAGCAACATGCCAGAGAAACATGTCTGTCAGAACAACATGTCTGTCTGAGCAACATGTCAGAGCAACATGTCAGAGCAACATGTCAGAGCAACATGTCCGTCAGAGCAACATGTCTGCCAGAGCAACATGTCTGTCTGCCAGAGCAACATGTCTGCCAGAGCAACATGTCTGCCAGAGCAACATGTCTGTCTGCCAGAGCAACATGTCTGCCAGAGCAACATGTCTGTCTGCCAGAGCAACATGTCTGCCAGAGCAACATGTCTGCCAGAGCAACATGTCTGCCTGCCAGAGCAACATGCCTGCCAGAGCAACATGTCTGCCTGCCAGAGCAACATGCCTGCCAGAGCAACATGTCTGCCAGAGAAACATGTCTGTCAGAGAAACATGTCTGCCTGCCAGAGCAACATGTCTGCCTGCCAGAGCAACATGTCTGCCTGCCAGAGAAACATGTCTGCCTGCCAGAGAAACATGTCTGTCAGAGAAACATGTCTGCCTGCCAGAGAAACATGTCTGCCTGCCAGAGAAACATGTCTGCCTGCCAGAGAAACATGTCTGTCAGAGAAACATGTCTGCCTGCCAGAGAAACATGTCTGCCTGCCAGAGAAACATGTCTGTCAGAGAAACATGTCTGCCTGCCAGAGCAACATGTCTGCCTGCCAGAGAAACATGTCTGCCTGCCAGAGAAACATGTCTGCCTGCCAGAGAAACATGTCTGCCTGCCAGAGAAACATGTCTGTCAGAACAACATGTCTGTCAGAACAACATGTCTGCCTGCCAGAGAAACATGTCTGCCAGAGCAACATGTCTGCCAGAGCAACATGTCCGTCAGAGCAACATGTCTGCCAGAGAAACATGTCTGCCAGAGCAACATGTCTGTCAGAGCAACATGTCTGCCAGAGAAACATGTCTGCCAGAGCAACATGTCTGTCAGAGCAACATGTCTGCCAGAGAAACATGTCTGCCAGAGCAACATGTCTGTCAGAGCAACATGTCTGCCAGAGCAACATGTCAGAGCAACATGTCAGAGCAACATGTCCGTCAGAGCAACATGTCTGTCAGAGCAACATGCCAGAGCAACATGTCCGTCAGAGCAACATGTCTGTCAGAGCAACATGCCAGAGCAACATGTCCGTCAGAGCAACATGTCTGCCTGCCAGAGCAACATGTCTGCCAGAGCAACATGTCTGCCTGCCAGAGCAACATGCCTGCCAGAGCAACATGTCTGCCAGAGAAACATGTCTGTCAGAGAAACATGTCTGCCTGCCAGAGCAACATGTCTGCCTGCCAGAGCAACATGTCTGCCTGCCAGAGCAACATGTCTGCCTGCCAGAGAAACATGTCTGTCAGAACAACATGTCTGTCAGAGCAACATGTCAGAGCAACATGTCAGAGCAACATGTCAGAGCAACATGTCCGTCAGAGCAACATGTCCGTCAGAGCAACATGTCTGCCAGAGCAACATGTCCGTCAGAGCAACATGTCTGCCAGAGAAACATGTCTGCCAGAGCAACATGTCCGTCAGAGCAACATGTCTGCCAGAGCAACATGTCTGTCAGAGCAACATGTCTGCCAGAGAAACATGTCTGCCAGAGCAACATGTCTGTCAGAGCAACATGTCTGCCAGAGAAACATGTCTGCCAGAGCAACATGTCTGCCAGAGCAACATGTCTGTCTGCCAGAGAAACATGTCTGCCAGAGCAACATGTCAGAGCAACATGTCAGAGCAACATGTCCGTCAGAGCAACATGTCTGTCAGAGCAACATGCCAGAGCAACATGTCCGTCAGAGCAACATGCCAGAGCAACATGTCCGTCAGAGCAACATGCCAGAGAAACATGTCTGTCAGAACAACATGTCTGCCAGAGCAACATGTCTGTCAGAACAACATGTCTGTCAGAGCAACATGTCTGCCAGAACAACATGTCTGTCAGAGCAACATGTCTGTCAGAGCAACATGTCAGAGCAACATGTCAGAGCAACATGTCCGTCAGAGCAACATGTCTGTCTGCCAGAACAACATGTCTGTCAGAACAACATGTCTGTCAGAGCAACATGTCAGAGCAACATGTCAGAGCAACATGTCCGTCAGAGCAACATGTCTGTCTGCCAGAGCAACATGTCTGCCAGAGCAACATGTCTGCCAGAGCAACATGTCTGTCAGAGCAACATGTCTGTCTGCCAGAGCAACATGTCTGCCAGAGCAACATGTCTGCCTGCCAGAGAAACATGTCTGTCTGCCAGAGAAACATGTCTGTCTGCCAGAGAAACATGTCTGTCTGCCAGAGCAACATGTCTGTCAGAGCAACATGTCTGTCTGCCAGAGCAACATGTCTGCCAGAGCAACATATCTGCCTGCCAGAGCAACATGTCTGTCTGCCAGAGCAACATGTCTGCCAGAGCAACATGTCTGCCTGCCAGAGCAACATGTCTGCCAGAGCAACATGTCTGCCTGCCAGAGCAACATGTCTGTCTGCCAGAGAAACATGTCTGTCTGCCAGAGCAACATGTCTGTCAGAACAACATGTCTGTCAGAGCAACATGTCAGAGCAACATGTCAGAGCAACATGTCAGAGCAACATGTCCGTCAGAGCAACATGTCTGCCAGAGCAACATGTCTGTCTGCCAGAGCAACATGTCTGCCAGAGCAACATGTCTGCCTGCCAGAGAAACATGTCAGAGCAACATGTCAGAGCAACATGTCCGTCAGAGCAACATGTCTGTCAGAGCAACATGCCAGAGCAACATGTCCGTCAGAGCAACATGCCAGAGCAACATGTCCGTCAGAGCAACATGCCAGAGAAACATGTCTGTCAGAACAACATGTCTGCCAGAGCAACATGTCTGTCAGAACAACATGTCTGTCAGAGCAACATGTCTGCCAGAACAACATGTCTGTCAGAGCAACATGTCAGAGCAACATGTCAGAGCAACATGTCCGTCAGAGCAACATGTCTGTCTGCCAGAGCAACATGTCTGCCAGAGCAACATGTCTGCCAGAGCAACATGTCTGTCAGAGCAACATGTCTGTCTGCCAGAGCAACATGTCTGCCAGAGCAACATGTCTGTCTGCCAGAGAAACATGTCTGTCTGCCAGAGAAACATGTCTGTCTGCCAGAGCAACATGTCTGTCAGAGCAACATGTCTGTCTGCCAGAGCAACATGTCTGCCAGAGCAACATGTCTGCCTGCCAGAGCAACATGTCTGTCTGCCAGAGCAACATGTCTGCCAGAGCAACATGTCTGCCTGCCAGAGCAACATGTCTGCCAGAGCAACATGTCTGCCTGCCAGAGCAACATGTCTGTCTGCCAGAGAAACATGTCTGTCTGCCAGAGCAACATGTCTGTCAGAACAACATGTCTGTCAGAGCAACATGTCAGAGCAACATGTCAGAGCAACATGTCAGAGCAACATGTCCGTCAGAGCAACATGTCTGCCAGAGCAACATGTCTGTCTGCCAGAGCAACATGTCTGCCAGAGCAACATGTCTGCCTGCCAGAGAAACATGTCTGCCAGAGCAACATGTCTGCCTGCCAAAGCAACATGTCTGTCTGCCAGAGCAACATGTCTGCCAGAGCAACATGTCTGCCTGCCAGAGAAACATGTCTGTCTGCCAGAGCAACATGTCAGAGCAACATGTCTGCCTGCCAGAGCAACATGTCTGCCAGAGCAACATGTCTGCCTGCCAGAGCAACATGCCTGCCAGAGCAACATGTCTGCCAGAGAAACATGTCTGTCAGAGAAACATGTCTGCCTGCCAGAGCAACATGTCTGCCTGCCAGAGCAACATGTCTGCCTGCCAGAGAAACATGTCTGCCTGCCAGAGAAACATGTCTGTCAGAACAACATGTCTGCCTGCCAGAGAAACATGTCTGCCAGAGCAACATGTCTGCCAGAGCAACATGTCCGTCAGAGCAACATGTCTGCCAGAGCAACATGTCCGTCAGAGCAACATGTCTGCCAGAGAAACATGTCTGCCAGAGCAACATGTCTGTCAGAGCAACATGTCTGCCAGAGAAACATGTCTGCCAGAGCAACATGTCTGTCAGAGCAACATGTCTGCCAGAGAAACATGTCTGCCAGAGCAACATGTCTGCCAGAGCAACATGTCTGTCTGCCAGAGAAACATGTCTGCCAGAGCAACATGTCAGAGCAACATGTCAGAGCAACATGTCCGTCAGAGCAACATGTCTGTCAGAGCAACATGCCAGAGCAACATGTCCGTCAGAGCAACATGCCAGAGCAACATGTCCGTCAGAGCAACATGCCAGAGAAACATGTCTGCCAGAGCAACATGTCTGTCAGAACAACATGTCTGCCAGAGCAACATGTCTGTCAGAACAACATGTCTGTCAGAGCAACATGTCAGAGCAACATGTCAGAGCAACATGTCCGTCAGAGCAACATGTCTGTCTGCCAGAGCAACATGTCTGCCAGAGCAACATGTCTGCCAGAGCAACATGTCTGTCAGAGCAACATGTCTGTCTGCCAGAGCAACATGTCTGCCAGAGCAACATGTCTGCCTGCCAGAGAAACATGTCTGTCTGCCAGAGAAACATGTCTGTCTGCCAGAGCAACATGTCTGTCAGAGCAACATGTCTGTCTGCCAGAGCAACATGTCTGCCAGAGCAACATGTCTGCCTGCCAGAGCAACTTGTCTGTCTGCCAGAGCAACATGTCTGCCAGAGCAACATGTCTGCCTGCCAGAGCAACATGTCTGCCAGAGCAACATGTCTGCCTGCCAGAGCAACATGTCTGTCTGCCAGAGAAACATGTCTGTCTGCCAGAGCAACATGTCTGTCAGAACAACATGTCTGTCAGAGCAACATGTCAGAGCAACATGTCAGAGCAACATGTCAGAGCAACATGTCCGTCAGAGCAACATGTCTGCCAGAGCAACATGTCTGCCTGAGAAACATGTATGTCAGAACAACATGTCTGCCAGAACAACATGTCTGTCAGAGCAACATGTCTGCCTGCCAGAGCAACATGTCTGTCTGCCAGAGCAACATGTCTGCCAGAGCAACATGTCTGCCTGCCAGAGCAACATGTCTGCCAGAGCAACATGTCTGCCTGCCAGAGCAACATGTCTGTCTGCCAGAGAAACATGTCTGTCTGCCAGAGCAACATGTCTGTCAGAACAACATGTCTGTCAGAGCAACATGTCAGAGCAACATGTCAGAGCAACATGTCAGAGCAACATGTCCGTCAGAGCAACATGTCTGCCAGAGCAACATGTCTGTCTGCCAGAGCAACATGTCTGCCAGAGCAACATGTCTGCCTGCCAGAGAAACATGTCTGCCAGAGCAACATGTCTGCCTGCCAGAGCAACATGTCTGTCTGCCAGAGCAACATGTCTGCCAGAGCAACATGTCTGCCTGCCAGAGAAACATGTCTGTCTGCCAGAGCAACATGTCTGCCCGAGCAACATGTCTGCCTGCCAGAGCAACATGTCTGCCAGAGCAACATGTCTGCCTGAGAAACATGTCTGCCAGAGAAACATGTCTGTCAGAGAAACATGTCTGCCTGCCAGAGCAACATGTCTGCCTGCCAGAGAAACATGTCTGCCTGCCAGAGAAACATGTCTGCCTGCCAGAGAAACATGTCTGCCTGCCAGAGAAACATGTCTGTCAGAACAACATGTCTGTCAGAACAACATGTCTGCCTGCCAGAGAAACATGTCTGCCAGAGCAACATGTCTGCCTGCCAGAGAAACATGTCTGCCTGCCAGAGAAACATGTCTGCCTGTCCGAACAACATGTCTGCCAGAGCAACATGTCTGCCAGAGCAACATGTCTGCCAGAGCAACATGTCTGCCTGAGAAACATGTCTGTCAGAACAACATGTCTGCCAGAACAACATGTCTGTCAGAGAAACATGTCTGCCTGCCAGAGCAACATGTCTGCCTGCCAGAGCAACATGTCTGCCTGCCAGAGAAACATGTCTGCCTGCCAGAGAAACATGTCTGCCTGCCAGAGAAACATGTCTGCCTGCCAGAGAAACATGTCTGCCTGCCAGAGCAACATGTCTGCCTGCCAGAGAAACATGTCTGCCTGCCAGAGCAACATGTCTGCCTGCCAGAGAAACATGTCTGTCAGAACAACATGTCTGTCAGAACAACATGTCTGCCTGCCAGAGAAACATGTCTGTCAGAGAAACATGTCTGTCTGCCAGAGAAACATGTCTGTCAGAACAACATGTCTGCCTGCCAGAGAAACATGTCTGTCAGAACAACATGTCTGCCTGCCAGAGAAACATGTCTGTCAGAGAAACATGTCTGCCAGAGCAACATGTCTGCCAGAGAAACATGTCTGTCTGCCAGAGCAACATGTCTGTCAGAGCAACATGTCTGTCTGCCAGAGCAACATGTCTGCCAGAGCAACATGTCTGCCTGCCAGAGCAACATGTCTGTCTGCCAGAGCAACATGTCTGCCAGAGCAACATGTCTGCCTGCCAGAGCAACATGTCTGCCAGAGCAACATGTCTGCCTGCCAGAGCAACATGTCTGTCTGCCAGAGAAACATGTCTGTCTGCCAGAGCAACATGTCTGTCAGAACAACATGTCTGTCAGAGCAACATGTCAGAGCAACATGTCAGACCAACATGTCAGAGCAACATGTCCGTCAGAGCAACATGTCTGCCAGAGCAACATGTCTGTCTGCCAGAGCAACATGTCTGCCAGAGCAACATGTCTGCCTGCCAGAGAAACATGTCTGCCAGAGCAACATGTCTGCCTGCCAGAGCAACATGTCTGTCTGCCAGAGCAACATGTCTGCCAGAGCAACATGTCTGCCTGCCAGAGAAACATGTCTGTCTGCCAGAGCAACATGTCTGCCCGAGCAACATGTCTGCCTGCCAGAGCAACATGTCTGCCAGAGCAACATGTCTGCCTGAGAAACATGTCTGCCAGAGAAACATGTCTGTCAGAGAAACATGTCTGCCTGCCAGAGCAACATGTCTGCCTGCCAGAGAAACATGTCTGCCTGCCAGAGAAACATGTCTGCCTGCCAGAGAAACATGTCTGCCTGCCAGAGAAACATGTCTGTCAGAACAACATGTCTGTCAGAACAACATGTCTGCCTGCCAGAGAAACATGTCTGCCAGAGCAACATGTCTGCCTGCCAGAGAAACATGTCTGCCTGCCAGAGAAACATGTCTGCCTGTCCGAACAACATGTCTGCCAGAGCAACATGTCTGCCAGAGCAACATGTCTGCCAGAGCAACATGTCTGCCTGAGAAACATGTCCGTCAGAGCAACATGCCAGAGCAACATGTCCGTCAGAGCAACATGCCAGAGAAACATGTCTGCCAGAGCAACATGTCTGTCAGAACAACATGTCTGCCAGAGCAACATGTCTGTCAGAACAACATGTCTGTCAGAGCAACATGTCAGAGCAACATGTCAGAGCAACATGTCCGTCAGAGCAACATGTCTGTCTGCCAGAGCAACATGTCTGCCAGAGCAACATGTCTGCCAGAGCAACATGTCTGTCAGAGCAACATGTCTGTCTGCCAGAGCAACATGTCTGCCAGAGCAACATGTCTGCCTGCCAGAGAAACATGTCTGTCTGCCAGAGAAACATGTCTGTCTGCCAGAGCAACATGTCTGTCAGAGCAACATGTCTGTCTGCCAGAGCAACATGTCTGCCAGAGCAACATGTCTGCCTGCCAGAGCAACATGTCTGTCTGCCAGAGCAACATGTCTGCCAGAGCAACATGTCTGCCTGCCAGAGCAACATGTCTGCCAGAGCAACATGTCTGCCTGCCAGAGCAACATGTCTGTCTGCCAGAGAAACATGTCTGTCTGCCAGAGCAACATGTCTGTCAGAACAACATGTCTGTCAGAACAACATGTCTGTCAGAGCAACATGTCAGAGCAACATGTCAGAGCAACATGTCAGAGCAACATGTCCGTCAGAGCAACATGTCTGCCAGAGCAACATGTCTGTCTGCCAGAGCAACATGTCTGCCAGAGCAACATGTCTGCCTGCCAGAGAAACATGTCTGCCAGAGCAACATGTCTGCCTGCCAGAGCAACATGTCTGTCTGCCAGAGCAACATGTCTGCCAGAGCAACATGTCTGCCTGCCAGAGAAACATGTCTGTCTGCCAGAGCAACATGTCTGCCCGAGCAACATGTCTGCCTGCCAGAGCAACATGTCTGCCAGAGCAACATGTCTGCCTGAGAAACATGTCTGCCAGAGAAACATGTCTGTCAGAGAAACATGTCTGCCTGCCAGAGCAACATGTCTGCCTGCCAGAGAAACATGTCTGCCTGCCAGAGAAACATGTCTGCCTGCCAGAGAAACATGTCTGCCTGCCAGAGAAACATGTCTGTCAGAACAACATGTCTGTCAGAACAACATGTCTGCCTGCCAGAGAAACATGTCTGCCAGAGCAACATGTCTGCCTGCCAGAGAAACATGTCTGCCTGCCAGAGAAACATGTCTGCCTGTCCGAACAACATGTCTGCCAGAGCAACATGTCTGCCAGAGCAACATGTCTGCCAGAGCAACATGTCTGCCTGAGAAACATGTATGTCAGAACAACATGTCTGCCAGAACAACATGTCTGTCAGAGCAACATGTCTGCCTGCCAGAGCAACATGTCTGTCTGCCAGAGCAACATGTCTGCCAGAGCAACATGTCTGCCTGCCAGAGCAACATGTCTGCCAGAGCAACATGTCTGCCTGCCAGAGCAACATGTCTGTCTGCCAGAGAAACATGTCTGTCTGCCAGAGCAACATGTCTGTCAGAACAACATGTCTGTCAGAGCAACATGTCAGAGCAACATGTCAGAGCAACATGTCAGAGCAACATGTCCGTCAGAGCAACATGTCTGCCAGAGCAACATGTCTGTCTGCCAGAGCAACATGTCTGCCAGAGCAACATGTCTGCCTGCCAGAGAAACATGTCTGCCAGAGCAACATGTCTGCCTGCCAGAGCAACATGTCTGTCTGCCAGAGCAACATGTCTGCCAGAGCAACATGTCTGCCTGCCAGAGAAACATGTCTGTCTGCCAGAGCAACATGTCTGCCCGAGCAACATGTCTGCCTGCCAGAGCAACATGTCTGCCAGAGCAACATGTCTGCCTGAGAAACATGTCTGCCAGAGAAACATGTCTGTCAGAGAAACATGTCTGCCTGCCAGAGCAACATGTCTGCCTGCCAGAGAAACATGTCTGCCTGCCAGAGAAACATGTCTGCCTGCCAGAGAAACATGTCTGCCTGCCAGAGAAACATGTCTGTCAGAACAACATGTCTGTCAGAACAACATGTCTGCCTGCCAGAGAAACATGTCTGCCAGAGCAACATGTCTGCCTGCCAGAGAAACATGTCTGCCTGCCAGAGAAACATGTCTGCCTGTCCGAACAACATGTCTGCCAGAGCAACATGTCTGCCAGAGCAACATGTCTGCCAGAGCAACATGTCTGCCTGAGAAACATGTCTGTCAGAACAACATGTCTGCCAGAACAACATGTCTGTCAGAGAAACATGTCTGCCTGCCAGAGCAACATGTCTGCCTGCCAGAGCAACATGTCTGCCTGCCAGAGAAACATGTCTGCCTGCCAGAGAAACATGTCTGCCTGCCAGAGAAACATGTCTGCCTGCCAGAGAAACATGTCTGCCTGCCAGAGAAACATGTCTGCCTGCCAGAGCAACATGTCTGCCTGCCAGAGAAACATGTCTGCCTGCCAGAGCAACATGTCTGCCTGCCAGAGAAACATGTCTGTCAGAACAACATGTCTGTCAGAACAACATGTCTGCCTGCCAGAGAAACATGTCTGTCAGAGAAACATGTCTGTCTGCCAGAGAAACATGTCTGTCAGAACAACATGTCTGCCTGCCAGAGAAACATGTCTGTCAGAACAACATGTCTGCCTGCCAGAGAAACATGTCTGTCAGAGAAACATGTCTGCCAGAGCAACATGTCTGCCAGAGAAACATGTCTGTCTGCCAGAGCAACATGTCTGTCAGAGCAACATGTCTGTCTGCCAGAGCAACATGTCTGCCAGAGCAACATGTCTGCCTGCCAGAGCAACATGTCTGTCTGCCAGAGCAACATGTCTGCCAGAGCAACATGTCTGCCTGCCAGAGCAACATGTCTGCCAGAGCAACATGTCTGCCTGCCAGAGCAACATGTCTGTCTGCCAGAGAAACATGTCTGTCTGCCAGAGCAACATGTCTGTCAGAACAACATGTCTGTCAGAGCAACATGTCAGAGCAACATGTCAGAGCAACATGTCAGAGCAACATGTCCGTCAGAGCAACATGTCTGCCAGAGCAACATGTCTGTCTGCCAGAGCAACATGTCTGCCAGAGCAACATGTCTGCCTGCCAGAGAAACATGTCTGCCAGAGCAACATGTCTGCCTGCCAGAGCAACATGTCTGTCTGCCAGAGCAACATGTCTGCCAGAGCAACATGTCTGCCTGCCAGAGAAACATGTCTGTCTGCCAGAGCAACATGTCTGCCCGAGCAACATGTCTGCCTGCCAGAGCAACATGTCTGCCAGAGCAACATGTCTGCCTGAGAAACATGTCTGCCAGAGAAACATGTCTGTCAGAGAAACATGTCTGCCTGCCAGAGCAACATGTCTGCCTGCCAGAGAAACATGTCTGCCTGCCAGAGAAACATGTCTGCCTGCCAGAGAAACATGTCTGCCTGCCAGAGAAACATGTCTGTCAGAACAACATGTCTGTCAGAACAACATGTCTGCCTGCCAGAGAAACATGTCTGCCAGAGCAACATGTCTGCCTGCCAGAGAAACATGTCTGCCTGCCAGAGAAACATGTCTGCCTGTCCGAACAACATGTCTGCCAGAGCAACATGTCTGCCAGAGCAACATGTCTGCCAGAGCAACATGTCTGCCAGAACAACATGTCTGTCAGAGAAACATGTCTGCCTGCCAGAGCAACATGTCTGCCTGCCAGAGAAACATGTCTGCCTGCCAGAGAAACATGTCTGCCTGCCAGAGAAACATGTCTGCCTGCCAGAGAAACATGTCTGCCTGCCAGAGCAACATGTCTGCCTGCCAGAGAAACATGTCTGCCTGCCAGAGCAACATGTCTGCCTGCCAGAGAAACATGTCTGTCAGAACAACATGTCTGTCAGAACAACATGTCTGTCAGAACAACATGTCTGCCTGCCAGAGAAACATGTCTGTCAGAGAAACATGTCTGTCTGCCAGAGAAACATGTCTGTCAGAACAACATGTCTGCCTGCCAGAGAAACATGTCTGTCAGAGAAACATGTCTGCCAGAGCAACATGTCTGCCAGAGAAACATGTCTGCCTGCCAGAGAAACATGTCTGTCAGAACAACATGTCTGCCAGAGCAACATGTCAGAGCAACATGTCAGAGCAACATGTCCGTCAGAGCAACATGTCCGTCAGAGCAACATGTCAGAGCAACGTGTCAGAGCAACATGTCCGTCAGAACAACATGTCTGCCAGAGAAACATGTCTGCCTGCCAGAGAAACATGTCTGCCAGAGAAACATGTCTGCCTGTCCGAACAACATGTCTGCCAGAGCAACATGTCTGCCAGAGCAACATGTCAGAGCAACATGTCCGTCAGAGCAACAAGTCCGTCAGAGCAACATGTCCGTCAGAGCAACATGTCCGTCAGAGAAACATGTCTGCCAGAGAAACATGTCTGCCTGCCAGAGCAACATGTCTGCCTGCCAGAGCAACATGTCTGCCAGAGCAACATGTCTGCCAGAGAAACATGTCTGCCTGCCAGATCAACATGTCTGCCAGAGCAACATGTCTGCCAGAGAAACATGTCTGCCAGATCAACATGTCTGCCAGAGAAACATGTCTGCCTGCCAGAGCAACATGTCTGCCAGAGCAACATGCCTGCCAGATCAACATGTCTGCCAGAGAAACATGTCTGCCAGAGAAACATGTCTGCCTGCCAGAGCAACATGCCTGCCAGATCAACATGTCTGCCTGCCAGAGAAACATGTCTGCCTGCCAGAGAAACATGTCTGCCTGCCAGAGAAACATGTCTGCCAGAGCAACATGTCTGCCTGCCAGAGAAACATGTCTGCCAGAACAACATGTCTGCCTGCCAGAGAAACATGTCTGCCAGAACAACATGTCTGCCTGCCAGAGAAACATGTCTGTCTGCCAGAGAAACATGTCTGCCTGTCAGAACAACATGTCTGTCAGAACAACATGTCTGCCAGAGCAACATGTCTGCCTGCCAGAGCAACATGTCTGCCTGCCAGAGAAACATGTCTGCCTGCCAGAGAAACATGTCTGCCTGCCAGAGCAACATGTCTGCCTGCCAGAGAAACATGTCTGCCTGCCAGAGCAACATGTCTGCCTGCCAGAGAAACATGTCTGTCAGAACAACATGTCTGTCAGAACAACATGTCTGTCAGAACAACATGTCTGCCTGCCAGAGAAACATGTCTGTCAGAGAAACATGTCTGTCTGCCAGAGAAACATGTCTGTCAGAACAACATGTCTGCCTGCCAGAGAAACATGTCTGTCAGAGAAACATGTCTGCCAGAGCAACATGTCTGCCAGAGAAACATGTCTGCCTGCCAGAGAAACATGTCTGTCAGAACAACATGTCTGCCAGAGCAACATGTCAGAGCAACATGTCAGAGCAACATGTCCGTCAGAGCAACATGTCCGTCAGAGCAACATGTCAGAGCAACGTGTCAGAGCAACATGTCCGTCAGAACAACATGTCTGCCAGAGAAACATGTCTGCCTGCCAGAGAAACATGTCTGCCAGAGAAACATGTCTGCCTGTCCGAACAACATGTCTGCCAGAGCAACATGTCTGCCAGAGCAACATGTCAGAGCAACATGTCCGTCAGAGCAACAAGTCCGTCAGAGCAACATGTCCGTCAGAGCAACATGTCCGTCAGAGAAACATGTCTGCCAGAGAAACATGTCTGCCTGCCAGAGCAACATGTCTGCCTGCCAGAGCAACATGTCTGCCAGAGCAACATGTCTGCCAGAGAAACATGTCTGCCTGCCAGATCAACATGTCTGCCAGAGCAACATGTCTGCCAGAGAAACATGTCTGCCAGATCAACATGTCTGCCAGAGAAACATGTCTGCCTGCCAGAGCAACATGTCTGCCAGAGCAACATGCCTGCCAGATCAACATGTCTGCCAGAGAAACATGTCTGCCAGAGAAACATGTCTGCCTGCCAGAGCAACATGCCTGCCAGATCAACATGTCTGCCTGCCAGAGAAACATGTCTGCCTGCCAGAGAAACATGTCTGCCTGCCAGAGAAACATGTCTGCCAGAGCAACATGTCTGCCTGCCAGAGAAACATGTCTGCCAGAACAACATGTCTGCCTGCCAGAGAAACATGTCTGCCAGAACAACATGTCTGCCTGCCAGAGAAACATGTCTGTCTGCCAGAGAAACATGTCTGCCAGAGCAACATGTCTGCCTGCCAGAGCAACATGTCTGCCTGCCAGAGAAACATGTCTGCCTGCCAGAGAAACATGTCTGCCAGAGCAACATGTCTGCCTGCCAGAGAAACATGTCTGCCAGAACAACATGTCTGCCTGCCAGAGAAACATGTCTGCCAGAACAACATGTCTGCCTGCCAGAGAAACATGTCTGTCTGCCAGAGAAACATGTCTGTCTGCCAGAGAAACATGTCTGCCAGAGCAACATGTCTGCCAGAACAACATGTCTGCCTGCCAGAGAAACATGTCTGCCTGCCAGATCAACATGTCTGCCAGAGCAACATGTCTGCCTGCCAGAGCAACATGTCTGCCAGAGCAACATGTCTGCCTGCCAGAGAAACATGTCTGTCTGCCAGAGAAACATGTCTGCCAGAGCAACATGTCTGCCAGAACAACATGTCTGCCTGCCAGAGAAACATGTCTGCCTGCCAGATCAACATGTCTGCCAGAGCAACATGTCTGCCTGCCAGAGCAACATGTCTGCCAGAGAAACATGTCTGTCAGAACAACATGTCTGCCAGAGAAACATGTCTGCCTGCCAGAGCAACATGTCTGCCAGAGCAACATGTCTGCCTGCCAGAGAAACATGTCTGCCTGCCAGAGCAACATGTCTGCCAGAGCAACATGTCTGCCAGATCAACATGTCTGCCTGCCAGAGAAACATGTCTGTCTGCCAGAGAAACATGTCTGCCAGAGCAACATGTCTGCCTGCCAGAGAAACATGTCTGCCTGCCAGAGCAACATGTCTGCCAGAGCAACATGTCTGCCAGAGCAACATGTCTGCCAGAGAAACATGTCTGCCTGCCATATCAACATGTCTGCCAGAGCAACATGTCTGCCAGAGCAACATGTCTGCCAGAGAAACATGTCTACCTGCCAGAGCAACATGTCTGCCAGAGCAACATGTCTGCCAGATCAACATGTCTGCCAGATCAACATGTCTGCCTGCCAGAGAAACATGTCTGCCAGAGCAACATGTCTGCCTGCCAGAGAAACATGTCTGCCTGCAAGAGCAACATGTCTGCCAGAGAAACATGTCTGCCTGCCAGAGCAACATGTCTGCCAGAGCAACATGTCTGCCTGCCAGAGAAACATGTCTGCCTGCCAGAGCAACATGTCTGCCAGAGCAACATGTCTGCCAGATCAACATGTCTGCCTGCCAGAGAAACATGTCTGTCTGCCAGAGAAACATGTCTGCCAGAGCAACATGTCTGCCTGCCAGAGAAACATGTCTGCCTGCCAGAGCAACATGTCTGCCAGAGCAACATGTCTGCCAGAGCAACATGTCTGCCAGAGAAACATGTCTGCCTGCCATATCAACATGTCTGCCAGAGCAACATGTCTGCCAGAGCAACATGTCTGCCAGAGAAACATGTCTACCTGCCAGAGCAACATGTCTGCCAGAGCAACATGTCTGCCAGATCAACATGTCTGCCAGATCAACATGTCTGCCTGCCAGAGAAACATGTCTGCCAGAGCAACATGTCTGCCTGCCAGAGAAACATGTCTGCCTGCAAGAGCAACATGTCTGCCAGAGAAACATGTCTGCCTGCCAGAGCAACATGTCTGCCAGAGCAACATGTCTGCCTGCCAGAGAAACATGTCTGCCTGCCAGAGCAACATGTCTGCCAGAGCAACATGTCTGCCAGAGCAACATGTCTGCCAGAGAAACATGTCTGTCAGAACAACATGTCTGCCTGCCAGAGAAACATGTCTGCCAGAGAAACATGTCTGCCTGCCAGAGAAACATGTCTGTCAGAACAACATGTCTGCCAGAGCAACATGTCAGAGCAACATGTCAGAGCAACATGTCAGAGCAACATGTTCGTCAGAGCAACATGTCCGTCAGAGCAACATGTCCGTCAGAGCAACATGTCAGAGTAACGTGTCTGTCTGCCAGAGCAACATGTCTGCCTGCCAGAGAAACATGTCTGCCTGTCAGAACAACATGTCTGCCTGCCAGAGAAACATGTCTGCCTGCCAGAGAAACATGTCTGCCTGTCAGAACAACATGTCTGTCTGCCAGAGAAACATGTCTGCCTGCCAGAGAAACATGTCTGCCTGTCAGAACAACATGTCTGCCTGCTAGAGAAACATGTCTGCCTGCCAGAGAAACATGTCTGCCTGTCAGAACAACATGTCTGCCAGAGCAACATGTCAGAGCAACATGTCCGTCAGAGCAACATGTCCGTCAGAGCAACATGTCCGTCAGAGCAACATGTCCGTCAGAGCAACATGTCAGAGCAATATGTCTGCCAGAGCAACATGTCTGCCTGAGCAACATGTCTGCCAGAGCAACATGTCTGCCAGAGAAACATGTCTGCCAGAGCAACATGTCTGCCTGCCAGAGAAACATGTCAGAGCAACATGTCAGAGCAACATATCTGTCTGTCAGAGCAACATGTCTGCCAGAGCAACATGTCTGTCAGAACAACATGTCTGCCTGCCAGAGAAACATGTCTGCCTGCCAGATCAACATGTCTGCCAGAGCAACATATCTGCCTGCCAGAGAAACATGTCTGCCTGCCAGAGCAACATGTCTGCCAGAGCAACATGTCTGCCTGCCAGAGAAACATGTCTGCCTGCCAGAGCAACATGTCTGCCAGAGCAACATGTCTGCCTGCCAGAACAACATGTCTGCCTGCCAGAGAAACATGTCTGCCAGAGAAACATGTCTGCCTGCCAGAGAAACATGTCTGCCTGCCAGAGAAACATGTCTGTCAGAACAACATGTCTGCCTGCCAGAGAAACATGTCTGCCAGAGAAACATGTCAGAGCAACATGTCAGAGCAACATGTTCGTCAGAGCAACATGTCCGTCAGAGCAACATGTCCGTCAGAGCAACATGTCAGAGTAACGTGTCTGTCTGCCAGAGCAACATGTCTGCCTGCCAGAGAAACATGTCTGCCTGTCAGAACAACATGTCTGCCTGCCAGAGAAACATGTCTGCCTGCCAGAGAAACATGTCTGCCTGTCAGAACAACATGTCTGCCTGCCAGAGAAACATGTCTGCCAGAGCAACATGTCAGAGCAACATGTCCGTCAGAGCAACATGTCCGTCAGAGCAACATGTCCGTCAGAGCAACATGTCAGAGCAATATGTCTGCCAGAGCAACATGTCTGCCTGAGCAACATGTCTGCCAGAGCAACATGTCTGCCAGAGAAACATGTCTGCCAGAGCAACATGTCTGCCTGCCAGAGAAACATGTCAGAGCAACATGTCAGAGCAACATATCTGTCTGTCAGAGCAACATGTCTGCCAGAGCAACATGTCTGCCTGCCAGAGAAACATGTCTGCCTGCCAGAGCAACATGTCTGCCAGAGCAACATGTCTGCCAGAGCAACATGTCTGCCAGAGCAACATGTCTGCCTGCCAGAGAAACATGTCTGCCTGCCAGATCAACATGTCTGCCAGAGCAACATGTCTGCCTGCCAGAGAAACATGTCTGCCTGCCAGAGCAACATGTCTGCCTGCCAGAGCAACATGTCTGCCAGAGCAACATGTCTGCCTGCCAGAGAAACATGTCTGCCTGCCAGAGCAACATGTCTGCCTGCCAGAGCAACATGTCTGCCAGAGCAACATGTCTGCCTGCCAGAGAAACATGTCTGCCTGCCAGAGAACATGTCTGCCTGCCAGAGTAACATGTCTGCCTGCCAGATCAACATGTCTGCCAGAGCAACATGTCTGCCTGCCAGAGAAACATGTCTGCCTGCCAGAGCAACATGTCTGCCTGCCAGAGCAACATGTCTGCCAGAGCAACATGTCTGCCTGCCAGAGAACATGTCTGCCTGCCAGAGAAACATGTCTGCCTGCCAGAGCAACATGTCTGCCTGCCAGAGCAACATGTCTGCCAGAGCAACATGTCTGCCTGCCAGAGAACATGTCTGCCTGCCAGAGAAAACATGTCTGCCAGAGCAACATGTCTGCCTGCCAAGAAACATGTCTGCCTGCCAGAGCAACATGTCTGCCAGAGCAACATGTCTGCCTGCCAGAACAACATGTCTGCCTGCCAGAGAAACATGTCTGCCAGAGAAACATGTCTGCCTGCCAGAGAAACATGTCTGCCAGAGCAACATGTCTGCCAGAGAAACATGTCTGCCTGCCAGAGAAACATGTCTGCCTGCCAGAGAAACATGTCTGCCTGCCAGAGAAACATGTCTGCCTGCCAGAGAAACATGTCTGTCAGAACAACATGTCTGCCAGAGCAACATGTCAGAGCAACATGTCAGAGCAACATGTTCGTCAGAGCAACATGTTCGTCAGAGCAACATGTCCGTCAGAGCAACATGTCAGAGTAACGTGTCTGTCTGCCAGAGCAACATGTCTGCCTGCCAGAGAAACATGTCTGCCTGCCAGAGAAACATGTCTGCCTGCCAGAGAAACATGTCTGTCAGAACAACATGTCTGCCAGAGCAACATGTCAGAGCAACATGTCAGAGCAACATGTTCGTCAGAGCAACATGTCCGTCAGAGCAACATGTCCGTCAGAGCAACATGTCCGTCAGAGCAACATGTCAGAGTAACGTGTCTGTCTGCCAGAGCAACATGTCTGCCTGCCAGAGAAACATGTCTGCCTGTCAGAACAACATGTCTGCCTGCCAGAGAAACATGTCTGCCTGCCAGAGAAACATGTCTGCCTGTCAGAACAACATGTCTGCCAGAGCAACATGTCAGAGCAACATGTCTGCCTGAGCAACATGTCTGCCTGAGCAACATGTCTGCCAGAGCAACATGTCTGCCAGAGCAACATTTGTGCCTGAGCAACATGTCTGCCTGCCAGAGCAACATGTCAGAGCAACATGTCAGAGCAACATGTCTGTCTGTCAGAGCAACATGTCCATCAGAGCAACATGTCCATCAGAGCAACATGTCAGAGTAACGTGTCTGTCTGTCAGAGCAACATGTCAGAGTAACGTGTCTGTCTGTCAGAGCAACATGTCTGTCTGTCAGAGCAACATGTCAGAGTAACGTGTCTGTCTGTCAGAGCAACATGTCCATCAGAGCAACATGTCAGAGTAACGTGTCTGTCTGTCAGAGCAACATGTCTGTCTGTCAGAGCAACATGTCTGTCTGTCAGAGCAACATGTCAGAGTAACGTGTCTGTCTGTCAGAGCAACATGTCAGAGTAACGTGTCTGTCTGTCAGAGCAACATGTCAGAGTAACGTGTCTGT
This sequence comes from Lampris incognitus, assembly GCF_029633865.1. NCBI lineage: Eukaryota > Metazoa > Chordata > Actinopteri > Lampriformes > Lampridae > Lampris > Lampris incognitus. The sequence continues at coordinate 37,900 of NW_026611331.1, forward strand.
CTGTCAGAGCAACATGTCCATCAGAGCAACATGTCAGAGTAACGTGTCTGTCTGTCAGAGCAACATGTCCATCAGAGCAACATGTCAGAGTAACGTGTCTGTCTGTCAGAGCAACATGTCCATCAGAGCAACATGTCAGAGTAACGTGTCTGTCTGTCATAGCAACATGTCCATCAGAGCAACATGTCAGAGTAACGTGTCTGTCTGTCAGAGCAACATGTCCATCAGAGCAACATGTCAGAGCAACATGTCTGTCTGTCAGAGCAACATGTCTGTCTGTCAGAGCAACATGTCAGAGCAACATGTCAGAGTAACGTGTCTGTCTGTCAGAGCAACATGTCCATCAGAGCAACATGTCAGAGCAGCGTGTCTGTCAGAGCAACATGTCCATCAGAGCAACATGTCAGAGTAACGTGTCTGTCTGCCAGAGAAACATGTCTGTCAGAACAACATGTCTGCCAGAGCAACATATCAGAGCAACATGTCAGAGCAACATGTTCGTCAGAGCAACATGTCCGTCAGAGCAACATGTCCGTCAGAGCAACATGTCAGAGTAACGTGTCTGTCTGCCAGAGCAACATGTCTGCCTGCCAGAGAAACATGTCTGCCTGTCAGAACAACATGTCAGAGCAACATGTCAGAGTAACGTGTCTGTCTGTCAGAGCAACATGTCTGTCTGTCAGAGCAACATGTCAGAGTAACGTGTCTGTCTGTCAGAGCAACATGTCAGAGTAATGTGTCTGTCTGTCAGAGCAACATGTCAGAGTAACGTGTCTGTTTGTCAGAGCAACATGTCAAGCAGAGCAACATGTCAGAGTAACGTGTCTGTCTGTCAGAGCAACATGTCCATCAGAGCAACATGTCAGAGTAACGTGTCTGTCTGTCAGAGCAACATGTCCATCAGAGCAACATGTCAGAGTAACGTGTCTGTCTGTCAGAGCAACATGTCTGTCTGTCAGAGCAACATGTCAGAGTAACGTGTCTGTCTGTCAGAGCAACATGTCAGAGCAACATGTCAGAGTAACGTGTCTGTCTGTCAGAGCAACATGTCAGAGTAACGTGTCTGTCTGTCAGAGCAACATGTCAGAGTAACGTGTCTGTCTGTCAGAGCAACATGTCCATCAGAGCAACATGTCAGAGTAACGTGTCTGTCTGTCAGAGCAACATGTCCATCAGAGCAACATGTCAGAGTAACGTGTCTGTCTGTCAGAGCAACATGTCCATCAGAGCAACATGTCAGAGCAGCGTGTCTGTCAGAGCAACATGT
>NW_026611332.1:0-22500 GCF_029633865.1 Lampris incognitus
ACGTGCGGATGCAACAACTTGAGCCAAATATTGGAGCACCTGTCCATCAGTCCCAGTAGAAATGGATGCACAACATTGGTTCCTACTCAACCATCATTCCAATTGGAGGAAAAACTGATCACCATGGTAACCCAGTTTACCTGTGCTTTGCAAGGTCTGTCTGCACAGAAATACGGCCTTGATGAAGAAAAATGATCGGTGAAGAAGATGTCAGATAAAAAAAAATACATTGAAAAGCATGAACTCAAAACACAATGACCTTTAACCAGCTAGCTAGCTAGCGGGCTGGTTGGATAGGCATATTTTTAGCATAAAAAGCAAACAACTGTCCGTTAAGAGTTTTTAAGATGGATTGAAGCACAGCTATGCCTACGAGCGAGCAGATTCTGAGAAACAAGAGTGACACTTGTTTGTGTTGGAGCAACAGATTTAAAGTCTGCATCTCTAACCTGGATATTGAACACACCCAAGACGTCTGAAATGCGTAGGACCTAGGATTTTGCTAATAACGCGAAACTTTTGTTGGCATTTCAGAAGTGTGACATGCGACTGAGTGGAATCACAGCCTCTGTACGGGGCCATCATTTCTCTTCTGATGGATGGATGGATGGATGGATGGATGGATGGATGGATGGATAGATAGATAGATAGATAGATAGATAGATAGATAGATAGATAGATAGATAGATAGATAGATAGATAGATAGATAGATAGATAGATAGATAGATAGATAGATAGATAGATAGATAGATAGATAGATAGATAGATAGATAGATAGATAGATAGATAGATAGATAGATAGATAGATAGATAGTTTTATTAGCCACATGACCAAGCTGGAAGAGGTGATGAGCAGGATGTGAGGGCTCAGAGGTGATCTTCTTTGCACGCTTTACAGTCCGGTTAGTAAGTAGAGATTCAACGGAGGGGAGTGGGTTGCCTATGATTATGGGTGCCTTATTGACAAGCCGCTGCAGTTTTTTTTCCATGTTTGACCGTCCGTGCCGCCATACCACACTGTAATACTGTAACAGAAGATGTTATGATGGACTGGATAATGGCTGAGTAAAACAGAATGAGAAGTTGATGTGGTATTTTTTAAGCTGTCTAAGACAGTAAAGTCGTTGTGTTCAGTGTTAATGTTCTACTTCAGGTTCTTGCTGATGTATGTTCCAAGGATTTTAAAAGAGTCGGTGGTGGTGATGGGGTCTCCATTCATTTGTATGGGTGTTTTAGGATTGGGGCCTGAATAAGAGGTCATGGGGTTAAAATGAAAGTACCCCCCCCCTCCTCCATTCTACTCTGAGCCATATGACCACCAGCCTCTTGCGGGCATGATTAAGATTGAGATGGGAGAGCACCAGAGGTGTTGGCGGCCTCCAGATTAGGCCCCATCTATCAAAAACCACCTGCTCCTTCAAAGCCCCTGGATCTACAACACACACACAAACACACGACTACACAGGGATCTGCTATAGATCAATGGGCCAAAGAGGCAGGCAAAGGAGTCAGGCATCTGATTGCTCTAGCATGTGTTGAGGAATGTTAATACGTGTTATTATGACACGAGGAGCAGGGGCCAACTGGTGTGATTTAGAGAGCCCTGCCCGAGACCATGTAGCCCAGGCCGGGGGTGGAACTGTGGCCGATGCAATCTTCATGGCCCTCAGAGAGAGTGAGAAACAGGGAGAAAGAGAGAAAGAGACAGATAGACAGAGACAGAGAGAGAGAGAGAGAGAGAGAGAGAGAGAGAGAGAGAGAGAGAGAGAGAGAGAGAGAGAGAGAGAGAGAGAGAGAGAGAGAGAGAGAGAGAGAGAGAGAGAGAGAGAGAGAGAGAGAGAGAGAGGACAGAGCAGAGAGAGAGAGAGAGAGAGCAAAGAGATGGAGAACCACAGATAGGGAGATGGGGGATGTGCATAGAGAGACAAAGATGGGCAAAGAGAGAGAAAAAAAGTATAGAGAGAGGCAGAGACAGATAGCAGATATGCAGAGAGAGAGAGAGAGAGAGAGAGAGAGAAGAGGAAAGAGACAGAAGGAAAGATGCAGAAATCGAGAGACAGAGAAAGACAGCGTGACATGACGATAGAAAAGTGCAGATAGACAAAACAAGCTTAAAAGCACAGAGGGACGGGGGGAAAAGAAGAGGCAGGAGATAGAGAATGGTATTTGTCAGCGCTCCACAGCGGGGCCATGCTGAACTCTGAAGTGCCTGTAATGACTGGGGGTGGGGTGGTGGTGGGGGGTGGGGGCTTGAACGGTAGGCCATGCATACTTTCCAATACTTTGCGTGTCTCCAGTGCAAATGATGTGGGATGTCGGCAGCTGAGCAGTGAGTTGAGGTTACATGGTGCATTGGGTTTATGGGGACTCCAGGATCAGTGGAGGAAGTTGACATAATGTAATTAACTTAAGAGGAGGTCTTTAGGAGTAAATCTCCTTTTGAGGCTGGAGAGAGAGTGAGAACTTTACATGAGGCTGCAGTGTGTGTGTGTGTGTGTGTGTGTCCCCTTTAGGTAGGTGCACACACACACACACACACACACACATTGGCTCAGATCTTCTGCAGGAAGAGGGTTCTGGGTCGGATCCCAGCCTCTCAGTGTGGAGTCGGCATGTGGAGGGGTCGTTTCCTCCCACAGCATGGAGACTTGCATGTCAGGTGAACTGGAAACTTCAGACTGCTCGCAGGTATAAACGAGAGCTTCAGCCAGTCGCTCAAGCTGCTTTACACGAGTATGGGCCGGTGAGCCCGTCCAGCGGGTTTCCCTGCCTTTTTTTGAGCGTTTCAACCTTCTAGTTTTTTATTCTTCCTTGTTTATCACATCTGTTTTGGAGTTTTGATGATCCTCATTGCTCTTCAGGAATCAGGAACACTTTTTTTTTCTCATTTCACTTCATGCACTTCCCTCATTCATGAATTTCAAGTACTTCATGTACTTCGTGTACATGAAATGCAACGAAATGCCGTTTCTCCCAGCTCACAGCAGTGCAGCATACAGACAAAAACACATCCAAAAACTACAAGAACACACATTTCCAAACAACACACACATCCAAACTAAACAAGAAATCACTGTCCAAGGCAACAAACGCCAGCCAGGAGGACTGTTGGAACCGCCGGTCTGCATGGGCTACCAGTTAGCTTAGCCCGCCCTGCTTCCGCACCCTGTCAGACCGCCCTCAGCGTTTCCTCTTCGGGCGCAGCTCCAGGCAGGGGCCCGTGGTCCCTGGGCCCACCAGATACAGCAGACCAAGCTCCCCCAGCCGATCCAGCGCCAGCTCTCCCAGCCAGACACCCTCGACACACATCCCCGCACTCACCACGAAGACATCAAAAACACCACAGTCAACGCCAGGTAAGGCCGCCGCCAGACCGCCCTCGGCGTTATCGGAACTGCCGGTCTACATGGGCTAGCAGTTAGCTTAGCCTGCCCCGCTCTCCCAGCAGATCCAGTGCCAGCTCTCCCAGCCATCAAACGAAGACACAACTTAGACACAAACGTGGACAAAGACAGCGCATGGACGGTACTGGGTGAGGCCGCTGCAAATGTGAATTTGCGCCGCCATCTTCCTACACCGTAAGCGGGGTCAGTGTGTTTCAAGTAGAATATTCCTTTGATACTTTCAGGCAGGTAATTATAATTTGCAGTAGTTAGAGAACGTTGCCCTGTCTGCCCATACTTGAGTAAAGGGGGATTGTTTTGTGCACCAACGTACCCTGTATAGCTTGAGCACAGCTTGTTGCTTCACGATGTAATTCCTCTACTGGGAGAAACAGAGTTTTTCTCTTGTTTAATTTCAGGCGGCACGCCGACACAGTGGTTAGCGCGGTCGCCTCACAGCAACAAGGTCCTGGGTTCGAGCCCCGGGGTAGTCCAATCTTGGATGTCGTCCCGGGTCATCCTCTGTGTGGAGTTTGCATGTTCTCCCCGCGTCTGTGTGGGTTTCCTCCGGGTGCTCCGGTTTCCTCCCACAGTCCAATGACATGTAGGTCAGGTGACTCGGCCGCACTAAATTATCCCTAGATGTGTGTGTGTGTGTGTGTGTGTGTGTGTGTGTGTGTGTGTGTGTGTGTGTGTGTGTGTGTGTGTGTGTGTGTGTGTGTGTGTGTGTGTGTGTGTGTGTGTGTGTGTGTCGGGCCTGTGATGGGCTGGTGGCCTGACCAGGGTGTCTCCCCGCCTGCCGTCCAATTACTGCTGGGATAGGCTCCAGCATTCCGCGACCCCGGTTGGGATAAGCAGCTTGGATAATGGATGGATGGATGTTTAATTTCATCTTATTTCTCTTTTCTTGTCTTATCTTGTATTATACTGCCCTGTCTAGATACAATGGATATGATTGCCAACATATTGGATGAATGAGGACATAATTAAGGACATCTAATTAAGGACATAATTAAGGACAGGCTGTTGTGTTGCTCTTAAGCCAACTGAGGCAAATTTGTAATTTGTGATATTGGGCTATACAAATAAAATTGATTTGGTTTGATTTTGATTTGATCTATGCAGACCTAATTTTAATCCCAATGTACACTACATGTGGATGGATAGTACCACTAAGCAACCGGCCTCCAACAGCCTCACCCTGACCTTAACAACACCAAACCCACACCTACACTAGATAGATAGATAGATAGATAGATAGATAGATAGATAGATAGATAGATAGATAGATAGATAGATAGATAGATAGATAGATAGATAGATAGATAGATAGATAGATAGATAGATAGATAGATAGATAGATATTTAACCCCTTCTTCACTGGCAGGCAAAGCCAAGCACATTTGAACAAGACAACATCCTAATGCTACCAGCTACTAAAGTGTTACAAGCAAATCCAATGGCGCAACAGGATCCTGAGTTCTCAGCGGTGGAATGTTGAGCTGGCCGAACCTCCTCTGCACTAGTAGGCTAGTGCCACTAATGACAATAATAGTGATAAATGATAATAGAAATAATTAACCAGGATATTTATCAGTGTAGTAGCGCGGTGCCTCCACTGAGAAAATACTACACTTACCTAAGGCTAGTGAATGGTGTATCTTCCCAGAATTTAAACAAACCTGTGGTTAAGGCAGATCGTGTAACCCTGCTGTGTACTGAAGTACCGTACACGCTTATTACCAGCACTCCAAAAGTAAATGAGCTGCCAATACACCCGAAATATAATTAATAATAATAGGATTTATTGGATAATAATGAGAGAGAGAGAGAGAGAGAGAGAGAGAGAGAGAGAGAGAGAGAGAGAGAGAGAGAGAGAGAGAGAGAGAGAGAGAGAGAGAGAGAGAGAGAGAGAGTGTGTGTGTGTGTGTGTGAGAGAGAGAGAAAAACAGAGTACCACACGAGTGTGGTACTGTTGATCAACTGAACATTAATTAAACTTTCACAGGGTGTGACAACCGTTCACAATACACAGAAAGAAAGTATCAAAATAATACAAAATACCCAGCGCTTTCTGTTGGGGCCCGTTGGTGCACATTAAACCAGTTCTCTGAGTGCAGGGCAAGGCAGACACCCTACGATGCCCAGGCGACGAGACGAAAGTGCGTGGGTGTGTGTGTATAAGTGATCTGTCCAAGTTACTCACGACCCAACGCTCCCACGACCGGGAGGCTGTGTGTAGTCCAGGGGATGGTCGGCGCTGTGCTTGCTGTCGGCTCCCCGGCAGGGCCTTCACCCTCCAACGCTCCCACGACCGGGAGGCTGTGTGTAGTCCAGAGGATGGTCGGCGCTGTGCTTGCTGTCGGTTCCCCGGCAGGGCCTCCACTCGCAAGATGGCCACAGGTTGCAACGTTCCGAAAACCCCGGCGAAGACAATGGTCCTCCGGTGGGAAACGAAGCAATCAGTCCCAAAACAAACCCCACCAGCAAGCACACGACCGTGGGCCAATCGCAACCCTCGGGTCCTCAAATGCGGGCCAGTACACGGCTATTTACAAAGTCTCCGCGAAACGGGCACTCAAAGGGGGCCGCAGAGAGAGAGATAAAAAAAATGGGACCTCTCTCCTTGGAGTCCTGCTGAATCTGCAAGCTCCCTCCTTTTCGCGAGATCGACCGTTGCGACCCCACGATTTCGCGGGCAGAACACTCCTCATCCTATCATTGGCCGATAACAAAAATTCAAAGACAAATACATCCTATTGGTCCACACGTTTGGAAACCACACCCACACAGGAAACGTTTTAAGACACAAGCATGCTGGCAAATGAAGCACCAAAGATCTCCAGATTCTAAAACGTCCTTACAGATAGATAGATGGATAGATAGATAGATAGATAGATAGATAGATAGATAGATAGATAGATAGATAGATAGATAGATAGATAGATAGATAGATAGATAGATAGATAGATAGATAGATAGATAGATAGATAGATAGATAGATAGATAGATAGATAGATAGATAGATAGATAGATAGATAGATAGATAGATAGATAGATAGATAGATAGATAGATAGATAGATAGTTTTATTAGCCACATGACCAAGCTGGAAGAGGTGATGAGCAGGGTGTTTTGGGCTCGGAGGTGATCTTCTTTGCACGCTTTACAGTCCGGTTAGTAAGTAGAGATTCAACGGAGGGGAGTGGGTTGCCTATGATTATGGATGCCTTATTGACAAGCTGCTGCAGTTTTTTCCATGTTTGACTGTCCGTGCCGCCGTACCACACTGTAATACTGTAATAGAAGATGTTATGATGGACTGGATAATGGCTGAGTAAAACAAAACGAGAAGTTGATGTTTGATCTGGTATTTTTTAAGCTGTCTAAGACAGTAAAGTCGTTGTGTTCAGTGTTAATGTTCTACTTCAGGTTCTTGCTGATGTATGTTCCAAGGAATTTAAAAGAGTCGGTGGTGGTGATGGGGTCTCCACTAAACAACCGGCCTCCAACAGCCTCACCCTGACCTTAACAACACCAAACCCACACCTACACTTAGTCACCTGTAATCTAGTAGCTTCAAGCAGACGATATGAGCAGATGTCCTGAACTATGTCCTCATTCACTGATACATGGAAATGCATTGTATGCATGTGCTGGAATGTGATTTGATGCATTGACATGTAGTCTCGCGAGCCCAAATATATATGTGTACTCTTGTCATGAAGAGGTGTAGTCACGTCTGGCCAAGTCTAGGGAGGTCTAGTTGTGGATCTACTTGACCTGCATCCTATCCTGCATCCACACCGGAATCGGACGTTTCCGGTGTGGGAAAGGTGGCACAAATTGACATTTGCACCGGCTTCACCCAGTACCGGTGTGGGAAGTTGGTGGCAGGAATTCACGTTTGCGGCGGCCTCACCCAGTACCGTCCATTCAGTGTCTTTGTCCACATCTGCATCTAAGTTTGTCTTCGTTTGGTGGCTGGGACAGCTGGCGTTGAATCGGCTGGGAGAGCTTGGTCTGCTGCCACCTGTGGGCCCAGGGACCACGGCCCTGACTGGAACTGCGCCCAAAGAGGATGCGGAAGCGGAGCAGGCTAAGCTAACTGCTAGCCCATGCAGACCAGCAGTTCCCACAGTCATCCTGGCTGGCGTTCGTTCTCCTGGGCAGTGATTTATGTATTTATTTTTGTTTGTTTAGTGTAGATATGTGTTAGTTTGGATATGTGTGTTCTTGTAGTTTTTGGATGTGTGGTTTTGTCTGTGTTGCACTGCTGTGGGCTGGGGGAAACCATGTTTCGTTTCAATTTATGTGCACAAGTGCATGAAATGAAATGACAAATAAAGCAGTTCTGATTCTGATGTGATTCTGATGTGACACAACACTGACAAGCAGCACATTTTGGGAAAGGCAGATGAGTTGTATACCATTGTTTAGTCTTCGAGACTGGGTTGAAAGAAGAAAAAAAAGGAGAAAGAGCTGGGAGTTGCCCTGGTAGCTTTACCGTCTGGGATGCGTTAACCTAATGACAATGTCGTTGGTTCCAATCCAGACCCAGTCTGTTTTAAAACAGCCTGAAATGCTTTGGGGAAGGCCCTTTTTTCCTTCTTGGACCGCAGTCCCCCCCCCCCCGCACCACCCACCGTTTTGAAACATGTTTTCATTATAAAGTGTGTTATAAATAAAATGCATGTTTATCATTATCATTAACGGTGCTGCTTGCCATCCCTCCCTTCCTGTTGCCATTCATTGTCCTGCAGAGAGAAACAAAACAGCAGCAACGCAACCCCGAAAAAATGTAAACACAAATTGGAGGACCAACCTGCGAGGTGTCGTGGTTGAAGATGACGGAGCTGAGGTCTCCACAGTTGTAGTGGGTGATGAGGTCCTCGGTGGTATAGGCGCCCTGGAGGATGCCTGCGCGGACGCTCTCGTGCTGCAGCAGCGTCTGGTTCAGTGCAAACAGCACCTGTAAGGACCACCGAGAGGCAGAAAGAAAAGGGGCCACAGGTGACAGTTTGCTTCGCTGCCAAATACACATTTCCTGTTTGAGCAAGCATTTTTCTTTGTTTTGCAAGCATGTCCATTGTTCCCCCTTTTTCTCCCTAATTGTACTTGATCAATTACCCCACACTTCTGAGCCATCTCGGTCGCTGCTCCACCCCCTCTGCTGATCTGGGGAGGGCTGCAGACTACCACATGCTTCCTCCCATACATGTGGAGTCGCCAGCCACTTCTTTTCACCTGACAGTGAGGAGTTTCACCAGGGGGACGTAGCACGTGAGAGGATCACGCTATTCCCGCCCAGGTCCCCCACCTGAACAGGCTCCCTGACCGACCAGAGGAGGCGCTAGTGCAGCGACGAGGACAGATGCCCACATCCGGCCTCCCACACACAGACACAGCCAATTGTGTCTGTAGGGATGCCCAACCAAGCCAGAGGCAACACAGGGATTCGAACCACCGACCCCCGTGTTGGTAGGCAACAGAATAGACCGCCATGCCACCCGGACGCCCAGCGTTCCCCTTTCTGAAAACGTGTCTCTACCATTATTATTTGCTGAGTCTCGGGGAAACACAAGTATTTCGCTGGGTTCCAGTTTCTTTCGGGATAGTTTCAAACACTTTCCATGCAGGCTGACTACAGGTAAAAGCAGACCACAAGAAGGCATGGCGAACGTCCAACAACTTTCTCTTGAAGAAAGGAGAGAAAACGGGAAGAAAGGGAACGCTCAAAACAGACACAGAGAGAGAGAGAGAGAGAGAGAGAGAGACCCTTTAAAAATAGCTTTCTCTCTCGCTTTCACCAGGGCCTGAGTACCATAAATTTATAGCCCCCATTAAAATCAAAAGTAAACCCTCTTTGGAGAGAATTTATTGTGTGCGCGGTCTCCGGGCAGCCCCAGCGACTCCGCAGCTGTCCTGAGACACCAGGGGCTAACCCGCTCCCCGCCCTCCCCGCTCCCACGCTCGCCTCCCGCCCGGCCTGGATGCCTCTGCCTGCCTGTCAGTTACTGTTAAGCTTCTTGACAGGAACCAGAGGTGAGTACACAGGATGCGAGGGACAAACTGGGTCTTTTCACACCGAGTAGCTGAAGTACGGCGCGTTCGCTTTTTTCTTCACACAGATCTGCACTGTGAGTCGATCAAGGCCACGTCCCTCAGCTCATGTACACCCAAGTTGCAACCGCCCTCCTCCGCCCCCAATCCATGTCTATTAGCCTAACTACCTCCACCATGTTGAGGAAACCAGGCTCTGGTAAATACTGGTGGGAGAGCGCCAACCTTTTTGGGCCCGTATGATTTGTGTAACGGCTTAAGGCCGGTACAGCTGTGCAGCTGATGGGAGCCCAAAACCCAAAAGTCTGGGTCATAATTCACACTATTAGACTGTGTTTTTGCAATCATAAATGCCCATATCGTGCATTTGAATGCTTAAACTCTAGGTAACCTCTTTGTCGAGTTAATCACAGCTGAACTCTCTCTAAGCTCAACCTTGTGACTCTCTCTCTCTCTCTCTCTCTCTCTCTCTCTCTCTCTCTCTCTCTCGCTTTCTTTTCTCCATCTTTCTATCTCTCTCTCATTGTGAGGTCATTGTGTTCGCTCTCTAGTCTTGCAGGTGGTGCCATACTTTAATCAAACAGGACAACTGGTGAACGGACAGCATAGACATCGCCCTCTCTCCATCTCTCTCTCTCTCTCTCTCCATCTCTCTCTCTCTCTCTTCCCATACCATTTCACCACCCCTACAGAGTCTCAAAACTACTCATATCCTCCCGCAAGTGCTCGGAGCCCTCAGCCCCTTCCTTGATCTCTCAAGAGGAAGAGCTAGGCCGAGACCATTGTTGTTGACTCCTTTCGATGTGTTTTTCGCCTATATTTGTTGTGCTCGGCGCCTCTCTGTCGTTCCACCAGGGAGCCTTAATCCCAAAATGGGCCTTGATCAAACCTGTGAGCGCTTTGGGCCCCAAAAATATGCCTCTCTCTTTTTTTCCTCAGCCCATACCTCTCTGCCAGGCCTCCCGGATCCGGAGGGAACCCTGCTAACTTTATAATGACACCTCATTTGAGTTTCTATTTACATCTTGCATGAACTGTTTTTATTGTCCATATGTCCCCCCCCACCACCACCCCCCCACCCTCCCACTGCCAGGTCAAGTCAGGGTGTGATTCCACTATTATGAGCGAGGCTCAGACTATCCTGGTGGCTAACTAGCTGCAAGTAGCTAATTTGACGGCCTGGGTGCTGCAGCTGCTGACGTTAGCTTGGCACCTCGAGTGCACGCCACAACCAAACCCTTGACCCACACAGGGCTGTCCGCCATGCTACAGGGGAGGGCGGAGAGAGTGTGTGTGTGTGTGTGTGTGTGTGTGTGTGTGTGTGTGTGTGTGTTGGGGGGGTTGGCTTTTCCAGTAGAAATGACAGATCAGGGCTGGAGCTGGCAACACCTGCCAGTCTCTGGGTGCCAGTGCCAATTCTGGGAGTTTCCCTAAACACTGCAAACGGCACCAGACAAGAAAGACAAGAAGGACAAGGCAGACAGGCGGGAGAGCAGAAAGTAGAGAGCTGGGACTAGAAAAGGGGGGAGGTGTGCTTGTGTGTGTGTATATGTGTGTGTGTGTTTGAATGAAGGGGGGTTGTTAAGGAGGTTGTTATTTCAATATTGTCCGTCTCCCAGGGAAGGCACATATCGGACCTGTAACCTTGGCGCCGGAGAATGTGCCTGGCTAAATGAGAGTGCGCGTCAATCACGGGCAGCGAGGGAGAGGGGAAAAAATGTAAACACAGTGTGTGTGTGTGTGTCTGTGTGTGCGTGTGTGTGTGTGTGTGTACGTGTGTGTGTAAGTGCAGGTGGATGTTCGGAAGCATGTGTTGACTGACAGAGTGGGTTTTCTTGTGCAGAAGTGGTCCACTTAGACTGACAGACGGACTCCTTAAAAGTCAGGGCTACTCGAGGTAACAAACACCAACTTGATGATCGCTACATGGTTTACAACCCAACATCTCTTCCTTTCTCGCTTTATCTCTCTCTCTCGCTCGCTCGCTCTCATTTAGTGAGTGCGTGAGAAACTCCCATCATGATTAAATAAAGCCTTTATAAGAACAAAGCTTGGAGAGGAGACCGGCCCTGCACATGGATGGTCTTGGAATCCCCCCCCCCCCCGAGCGCAACATTCCAAAAATTCATTAGCCTGGCTGAAAAAGAAAAAGATCAACACAAGCGGGGGGGGGCATATTCCTCGAAAACGTCATTTATCAACACGTGTGCTGTACGCACATAGCTGCAATTGACCCTGAAGTGCGTTAAAACCCTGGCTGTTTGCTAGCATTACCGTTAGCTGCTTTTCCGTTTGAGGGCTTTTTTTACATGGCTCGTAACATGTAATGAGTAGGTGTCGATGACATGGTGTTGGAACTCCCCTCCTAAGACACATGCAACACACACACAACACACACACAACACACACACACACACCCTCTTACAAATGGCCACATCTGGGTTGGAGAATGTAAGTATGATGGATAAAGGAGAGTTGTGTCCAGCCGTGCTGCAGGCTGACACACTGTAGCTCCGCAGGCCTTCTCCCACCAGCCAGGCCTCGTGCCCGAGTAGGGCTCAACCATCCTCACTTGACACAAAGATACAACTTACTTCACGGCGAGAAGCTGTCGACATCGAATCAACATGATGGTAAAAAAAAAGCGTGCCAAAATGAAAAATAACGCCTTTCCCAGTCTCTCTCTTTCATTCACCGTCTCTCACCGTCTACCTTTCATTTCATCTGGTGAAGAGAAACAAAGGGAGCGACGGGGGTGCATCGCTCCCTATTTGGGGCTCGACAAAGGGGGAGAGAGACACCATTCCACTCTGCTGTGTAAAAGACAAGAGTACAAAGGGAGGAGAGGTTAGAAGCATGAGGAGGTATGGAGCGAGCGGGTCGGAGCGAGAGAGAGAGAGAGAGAAAACAAGAGCGAATAAAAGCCAGAGGAGAAGGAAAAAGCGTGAGAGAATGGCAAAACAAATAAAAGCCTTGTTATGTGAGAGGAGCATGTGCTGTGCAGATGGAGGTGGTTCCTCTCCAGTTGCGGCGGGGAGATGCTGGGCCGCCGCTGCACCAGAGGCCTGTGAGGCCTGGCACGGGTCCTGCACAGGTACCACCCATTGGGCAGGTATGGGCACAGGTGGAGAAAACAGGTGGAGACTGGAAGTCTGAGAAGGTTCCTTTCTGCTTCTCATTCTCTCTCTACTTTGTCCCTCCCTCTAAACTAGGGGTGTCACGATTCTCCAAATCCACGATTCGATTTTATTTTTATTTTTCCCCCAGCACTGTCATGTGCATAAACGACAGGCAAGGGAGTCGCGATTAATAACGTGCTTTATTCAGCCACCTGCTTCCAGTCCCCGACCCGGACAATCCCCAGAATGCCCCAGTACAGAACCGCGCTAAAACATATGGTTGCGTGCCCCTCCTCTTACGTACACAGCATGCTGGGCACTGTAGTTCTCATCACATCTCCCTCCTTTTAAAGAACATGTATGTTCCAATGGAAACAATAACATTGCTAGATTATAAAACATAGCAACAGCAACACCATATTAGCAATTTACTAATTAACAGCATAACCAGCTAACAATGAAGACATGCACTTCAAAATTCAAAAATTAACCTGAAGGGTGGGGTAGACTGCCCAGCCCTTCGACTGAGTGTGGGGATTATTCTGCCCCATTGCTCACTCAGTATCTAAACATCATAACGCTTTGGGGGTTTTACAACTCTGCCACTGGAGGTGATGGTGAACCCAGAGGGCCTTGCTGGCACGTCCGGCTCCGTGGGAGTGCCTGATGAGGTGGCGACCGGTGGGCTGAGTTGTTCCTGCTGCAAGTCATTGCTGTCTCTGGCTGGTTGGGTTGCAACAGTTGCAGGGGCAGGCACGGATTGCAGGTGCCTGCGGTTTCGTCTGAAGACAGCCCCGTCTTCCGTATGCACCGTGTAGGAGCGTGGTTCCCCTGAGGGATTCACCACGACTGCGGGCATGTTCCACCCCTTTTGCCCGTCTAGTTTGACTCCTACCCTCTCACCTGAGTGCAGTTCGGTTAGGGCACGCGCAGAGTGTCTCCTGTCGAAGAAAAACTTATAAGCCTCTTTTGCCCTTCTGTCATTCTTCTCTACCTCCTTGTGGTCGAAGAGCTGTGGTTGGAGTTTACTCTCCAGCACAGGCATGTTGGTCCGGATCTGGCGGTCGGTCATGAGCTGTGCAGGGCTCGCACCTGTGGCAGCAATTGGTGTGGCGCGGTAGCACATCAGCGCTAGGTGAGGGTCAGGCTGCCGCAAAATTCTTTTGGCCGTCCCGACGGCCCTTTCGGCAGCTCCATTTGCCTGGGGGAAGTGGGGGCTGCAGCTTGTGTGGCGGAAATCATAGTTCCTACAAAACTGCCTAAATTCGGCTGACGTAAACTATGTGGCATTGTCACTAATGAGTTCCCCAGGGACGCCCCGTCGTGCGAACATACCTTTCAGCTGCTCAATCACCTGTAGACTGGAGGTGGTCCGTAGCTGGGCGATCTCAATATCCCTGGAATAATAATCAACCACTACCAGGTAGGGATGCCCCCCGAAACCCAGTTCTAAATGGGAACCGGTTCTAAATTAGTAAAAACCGGAGCATTTTTAAGATCCGACGTTTTCGGTTCTGCTATCGGTAGTCGGTAGGTACTCGAGAAATCATGGAGTGAGATTTATATTGTGGCAATTGTGTTTTTCGAGGAATTTAAACGTCGCGAACATAATCTTGTTTGCCGTTTTCTCCATCTCTCTGTCTTTCTCTCTTACTGCGCGAGGGGCGGGGCTGTGCTGTGCTCCACACACTCGCTCACACACGCACAGACAGCTCTGCTCAAGGGCTCATCATGGCGGAGAGAACTAAACGTTCAAAAGTTTGGGTATATTTTTCAAAACTCGATGACAACAACGCTCGTTGCCACAAGTGCAACAAATCATTTGCCAGTAAGGGTGGCAATACAAGCAATCTGTCGAAACATCTTTTGTCGAAACATGGTATTAATCTGCAGAAATGCGGCGTTTTCGACTGCTTTGCTCGTAGTGTTCCATCCACGTCCACTGCAGGTAAGCCGTATGAGCCATAGATACGGAGTTAGCTAGGCTAATAACGAATTATTACGAATAGGCCAATAAATAAAATATAATTGCTTAGCTAATTGTTTAGCTACAAATATATAAGCCATAGATACGGAGTTAGCTAGGCTAATAACGAATTATTACGAATAGGCCAATAAATAAAATATAATTGCTTAGCTAATTGTTTAGCTACAAATATATAAGCCATAGATACGGAGTTAGCTAGGCTAATAGCCGGGGACACTATAAGTCAGGAGAGATCACGACTCCTGCCGGAGAAGGCAGATATGTTGATTTTTCTGCAGAAGAACTATTAGGATAATGTTCTAGGTTCTTGTTTGTTTGAACTTCCGTTAGCCTTTTGCTGTAAAAATTTATTTTTAATATTTTTTTTCTTTATCTTTATCTACTTTTATTTTCTTATGTTATTTGTTGTTGTTGAATGCTGATTATAAAGTCTATAATTCAGACGCATTTAAAACATTGCTGCTGCTGTTGCTGCTGAATAAATAATATTTGTTTATATTTATATAAAGTTATATAATAGAATAATAAAGCAATGTCGATTCTGTTCTTAAGTGTTTTTTTCTTGCATAATAATCAAAAAGAACCGATAAGAGTATCGATAAAGTACCGAACCGATAAGCAGTACCGATAAGAGTAGTAGTATCGACAAAATCCTAACGATACCCATCCCTACTACCAGGTAGTTTTTTCCATCCTACTCACAAAGGTCTGCCCCAATCTTGTGCCATGGGCTGGGCGGCAGTGGTGTTGTACGTAGGGGCTCTTTGTACTGTGAGGGCTTATTGATTTGGCAGAATGTGCACTGTGTAACTTTCCGGTAAATGTCCGATCCGATGCTGGGCCACCAGACAGACATCCTGGTTCTTTCATGACACTTTGTAAGGCCTTGGTGCCCTTCGTGAATCCTGTGTAGGATGTCTTCCTGATACGCAGGGGGAATTACAATCCTGTCTTGGTACAGGAGCAGCCCGTCTGCCTCGGACAGCGATGCCCTCGCAGCGTGGTAGCCATGCAGATAAAAGGGCACGTGCCTCGGCCATCCCCCTCTGGTGTACCCGGTCACCCTCTGCATTGTGTCGTCCTGACGCGTGGCCTGCTTCAACACGTCCAGCTTCGTGCTTGACACCGGTTTGGTTTCGATCACAGCTTCGACATGCGCACGCATATCCCCGTCTGTGTCTGCCCTGCGGCCGTCCTGGAGTGGGTTCCTGGAAAGGGCGTTGGCCACCACCAGCTGTGAACCCGGAACATACACTGCTCTGGGGTTAAAACGCATTAGACGAATTAGAAGCCGCTGGCATCTCGGCGGCACTTTGTCCAGATCGTCATATGCATTAATGAGGGGGGCCAGGGGCTTGTGGTCTGTCTGTAAGCTAAACTCAGCTAAGCCTAACAGATAACAGGAAAACCGCTCACAGGCCCACACCCCTGCAAGGCATTCCTTCTCTAACTGAGAGTATCTCTTCTCTGCATCTGTGAGAGTTCTGGAGCAGAAGGCAACAGGCTGAACTTTGTCCCCCTGAACCTGCAACAGTGCTGCCCCCAGCCCGTAACTACTAGCGTCCGCACTCACAATGGTGGGCCTTGCTACATCATAGTATGCCAGGGCAGGAGTGGAAGACAACATTGCTTTTACCTTGGTGAAGGCTTGCTGTTGGGGCTCCCCCCACTGCCACTCTGCGTCTTTCTTCAGCAGCTCACTCACCGGGTGTAGCACTGATGACAGTCGAGTAGAAACCTCCCCAGATAATTTACCATACCCAGCCACTGTCTCACTTGAGGGACATTATCGGGGCTCTGCATGTCTGAGATGGCCTTCACCTTGCCTGGATCTGGTTTGATGCCGTCTTTGCTGATGATGTGCCCGAAATATTGCAACTCACTCCTGCTTCTCCCGGTTGAGCTTCAGCCCCGATTTTTTTATTGTCTGCAGTACCGCCTCCAAGTTTCTATCGTGCTCGTCCTGGTCCTTGCCGTACATGAGTATGTCATCCATGACGACGACCGTGCCCTTGTGGTCTCTCAGCAGAATGCACATTTCCCTCAGGAAGATCTCCGGTGCTGATGTGATGCCGAACGGGAGTCGCTGGAAACAGAACCGGCCTCTGGGAGTAATGAAAGTGGTTAGTTTTACACATCTGGGATCTAGCAGAATTTGCCAGAAGCCAGACGATGCGTCTAGCGTTGTAAAAACCCCTGCCCCTGCTAACTTGGGCATAATGTCCTCCAGCGTGGGAAGCATAAACCGCTCGCGCTTAACAGCCTGGTTTAACCGCTTTAGGTCCACACAGATCCGTATCTTGCCGTTCTTTTTGACTACGGGCACCATGGGTGCGCACCACTCTGTGGGCTCGGTCACTTCTGTGATGATCCCCAAGGACTGCATGCGTTGCAGCTCATCGTCCACCTTTGGCATGAGAGGGAAAGGGACCCTGCGTGGCGTGCTGAGGGCATAAGGCTGTATATTGGGCTTAAGCTCAATCATGACAGGTTCACAATTAAGCAATCCAATGTCCCTGAAAACATCTTCACTAACCTGATCTGTTCTAAAAACTAGGCCCATTTCACATGCAGCTCTGCGACTCAATAGATTGTTGGCATTTGGCCCTTTTATCACAAAAATCCCAATTTTGTGCATCTTCCCCCGTCTCTCCGTGCACGCCACAAATTTCCCCGCACACTGCAGTGCTCCCCCTGGGCTTCTCAGGTCGATTGATGTTTTAACCAGCTGTGGCCGTTCAGGCAGTGACCTATATGCAGTCTGTGACATGGTAGTGATGTCCGCCCCCTATCGATTTTAAAATTAACCAACTTGCCGCAGATCGGTAGCTCCACTTGCCACTTTTTCTCAAAATCCCTCCCCTCTATGCAACCGAGGAAGTAGGGGCGGCTTTCACTTTCCGCTTCGCCCTCATACGCATTATCCCGGTAAACGACCTCCCTCACGTCTCTGGTTTTGCATACGGCAGCAAAATGTCCCAGCTTGTCGCATTTCCTGCAACGCCTGTTGCGTGCAGGGCATTCCTGCTGCTGCCCGTGCACGCGATTACATCGGGGACAGGCTGTTTTGGGCCGCTGTGCGTTTCCGTCACCCTTATTGTAGTGGTTGCTAGCGTTACTGCGGTCGCGGTTGGTATTGGCGCCCTGTGCTTTGCTAACTGCATTCAGTTCAGCTGTAATTCCCTCCGCATTTTGCTGTTTAACCAGTTCGAACTGACGGGCCATCTGCACCGCTTTTCCTAGCGTGAGCTCATCTTCCATCTGCAACTTCTGTGACACGTCTCGGTCAGCAACTCCGATCACAACTCTATCACGAATATGCACTTCCTTTAATGCCCCGAACTCGCAGTGTTCTGCCAACTCATATAAACTCCTCACAAAGGCCTCGACAGTCTCTCCAGCTCTCTGCGAGCGCTGGTGAAAACATGCACGTTCGTGGATTACATTTCTCCGTGGTACGAAATGCTCGTTGAACTTACTGACCACCCTGTCATAATCGTTAGCGTGAGAAGCCTCTTCGAACGTAAATGAATTAAAAATAGCTTCTGCATCTTTCCCCATTGCGTATATCAAGGAATTGACTTGGATCTCACCGTCCTCCGCATTTAGCTTGGTTGCTAGTCGAAACCGGGAAAACCTCTGAATCCAAATCGGCCATGCCGCCGGTTGCGTGAAATCAAATGCCTCGGGGGGATTAAATTTTGCCATTCCTCGTCTCACCGGACCAACTCCGTTCCCGATTATAGAGGTAAGTGGATTCGAAGATCTTCTGACACCATGTCATGTGCATAAACGACAGGCAAGGGAGTCGCGATTAATAACGTGTTTTATTCAGCCATCTGCTTCCAGTCCCCGACCCGGACGATCCCCAGAATGCCCCAACCATATGCCCCAACATATGGTTGCGTGCCCCTCCTCTTACGTACACAGCATGCTGGGCACTGTAGTTCTCATCACAATACCATAGTTAGACTATCGAGTCTTGACTTGTAAAGAGCGACATGTAACGACCACGGATGAGTAGACTCGCTAGCCCTTAGCTAACGGCTCTGACCGTTTAGTCGGCTGGTTAACGTAGTCGCCCATGGTGCGGAAGACCCGGGTTCGCGTCCCGGCTGCGGCACTGTTCCCTGTCTTCGCTATTAACATATCATAGGTTTTGTAGTAGACCAACAGCGCTACCTAGTGGTGGTTAAGCTAGGCTCTCATATTCCCCGGATGTTGACTGCTGCGACAGTCGGAGAGTTACAATAAAGAGGACCAGACGTTGGAAATTGGTCTCCGGCTCAAATCACTGTTATGGATATATTAGCAGTGTAAGATACATCCAGATAATATAGCGAATATATTACAGTGGCGACGAGGATGGGATACCTTTAATGTGAGAAGGTAATCCCAGTAGTTAATAAAAGCGGACGAAGCAACGTGACGCTACAAGCTAGCTTACATCCAGCTAGCAAGAAAAGACTAGCTAGCCAAGCCAAGCACAAGCATGGCGCATTTCATCGGCAATATTGCTGAATACAAGGAAGGTAAAGAGGACTTCGAGTCGTACCTTGAAAGATTGGCGCAATGGATGATCGTTAATGAAGTGGAGGACGGTAAAAAGGCCAATGTTTTCCTGTCTGTGATAGGCGCAGAAGCCTATGGCCTACTAAAGAACCTCTGCATACCAGAAAAACCGAGTAGCTTCACGTATGCAGTACTGAGCGGGAAACTAGCATCCCATTATAAACCCAAGCCACTAATCATAGCTGAACGCTTTACATTTCAGAAAAGAAACCAACTAGAAAATGAGTCAGTGTCTGATTTTGTGGTTGCTTTAAAGCACCTGTCCACACATTGTGAATTCGGTCAGCATTTAAATGAAGCACTGAGAGACCGATTTGTTAGTGGTTTAAAGGTGGAGGCTATTCAGAGAAAGTTGCTCGCAGAACACAATCTGACTTTTGCAAAAGCATGTGAGCTGGCCTTATCTATGGAAATGGTGTCAAAGAATACGCTGGAGTTTGCCAGCAAACCAAGCGGAGCTGCAACTGTGAATAAGATAGACAAGAAGAGAACAAGCAAGGGTGCGTGGAGAAGCAAGTCGTCCACCAGCGAGTGAAAAAGCAAGCAACCTACCAGTGATAACTCTAGACCACAGAGAACAGAAACGCACCAACCCTGTTACCGATGTGGAGGTAACAACCATGCAGCTCAAGTATGTAGGTATAAAACCGAGACATGCCACAAGTGTTCCAAGGTAGGGCACATAGCAAGAATGTGTAAAACTAAAAATAGACAGGGACATACACAGTATGTGGCTGAAGACCACAGTCCAAGTGAGAGAGGAGATGGAAATGAGGATGAACTGTTTGGTGCGTATCGGATGAATACAGTGTACTCCACAAATACAGTTGGTAATGGAAAAAAGGACATTAAGGTCAATATTAAGTTAGAAGGAAACCCTGTAGACATGCAGCTTGACACAGGAGCTGCCGTAACCCTGGTATCTGAGATAGTGTACAGGGAACATCTCTCACACCTGCCACTGAAAGAAAGTAAAGTGCGTCTGTCAACCTTTTCCGGTGAGAACATTCCCTTGATGGGCCAAGTGACTGTCAATGCGAAATATGACAACCAGAGTGGAGATTTACCTCTTGTGATTGTGAAAGGTGACAGACCAGCCCTCTTTGGCCGTAACTGGCTGGCCAATTTTAAACTAGACTGGGCAAGCATATTCTCAGTTACACCAGCAGGGGGGCAGTGATAACACAGATGTAGAGGCAGTGTTACAGAGACACAAAGCAGTATTTGCTGAGGAGCCTGGCACTATTCGTGAATTTAAGGCAAATATCAAAGTGAAGCCAGATACAAAACCTGTCTTCAGAAAGGCAAGACCAGTGCCATACGCACTAAAAGACGCAGTTGAAAAAGAGATAGATAGGCTGGAAAAAGCTGGTATTATCTCAAAGATAGACCATAGTCAGTGGGCTGCCCCGATAGTAGTTGTACCCAAATCAGACAAGTCAATTCGTATCTGTGGAGACTATAAAGTCACGGTTAATCAGAGTGTGGAAGAGGAGACCTATCCACTACCGAACGCCGAGGATCTCTTCGCCACACTGGCCGGGGGCACTCTCTTTAGCAAATTAGATCTCTCACATGCCTACCATCAGCTTGAGTTAGAGAAGGACTCAGAGAAGTATTTAACAATAAATACCCACAAAGGACTGTATGTTTATCACAGACTTTCATATGGAGTGTCGATTGCACCTTCTATGTTCCAGAATGTGATGGACCAGATACTACGAGGCTTAGAGCATGTGACCTGCTTCCTCAATGACATACTAGTCACAGGCAGAACAAGAGAGGAGCACCTGAGGAACCTAGATGAGGTTTTGAGCCGACTGGAGAGCTACGGGGTAAGAGTGAAAAGAGCAAAATGTGACTTCATGCAGGAGAAAGTAGAGTACCTGGGGCATCTGATAGATAAAGAGGGACTTCACCCCACTGAGACAAAGGTTGCCGCCATCGTAAATGCACCCCAGCCCACAAACGTCACAGAGCTACGGTCATTCCTAGGACTGTTAAACTATTATGGCCGTTTCATGAAAGATCTGTCGACCGTATTGCAGCCACTACACCAACTCCTGAAGAAGGAAGTCGAATGGAAATGGACACCAGAGTGTGCAGCAGCATTCAAGGCTGCCAAAGAACAGTTAGTGAAAAGCTCAGTAGTAGTACACTACGACGCTCAGAAACCACTGAGATTAGCTTGTGACGCATCCCCTTATGGGATAGGTGCGGTAATGTCACACATAATGGAAAATGGGGACGAGAAACCAATCGCCTTTGCGTCACGTACGTTGACAGAGGCAGAGAGTAAATGTAGTCAGATAGAGAAGGAGGCGTTGGCCATAATATTTGGCGTGACCAAATTTCATAAATATCTCTATGGCCGCAAATTCAGTTTAATAACTGACCACAAACCCCTCCTTGCCATCTTAGGACCCAAGTCAGAAATCCCTACACTAGCCGCTTTGCGTATGCAGAGATGGGCACTGAGGCTTATGGCTTATGACTACAGTATAGAGTACAGAACGTCAGCGGACAATGCAAATGCGGATGCGTTATCTAGACTGCCGGGGAAAGAAAAGGACAACACAGCGGAGGAGAACAGCATCTTTTATTTCTCATTAGTAGATGAGCTCCCCGTGCAGGCTACAGAGATTGCACAGAGCACTCTCAAGGACCCAGTCCTATGCAAGGTACTGGAACTGACCCGGTCTGGATGGCAGAGTTACATCAACGATGACACACTGAAACCGTACTTCAACTGAAGGAATGAACTGTCTGTGGAACAAGGATGCATTCTGTGGGGAATTCGAATTATCATCCCACCAGCACACAGAGAACGACTACTGTACGACCTACACCAAGGGCACCCCGGAGGGTGCAGGATGAAAAGTTTGGCGAGGGGCTATTTATGGTGGCCTCAGTTGGACAGTGATATCGAACGTGCAGTGCAGCAATGTGATGCTTGTCACAGTGTGAGGAAACTACCAGCAGTAGCACCACTACACTGCTGGCAGTGGCCTACGAGAGTGTGGCAGAGGCTACATATTGACTTTGCAGAGAAAGATCAGCAACACTTCCTAGTGTTAGTAGACAGTCATTCAAAATGGCTTGAGGTGATCCCCATGGCAACAACTACCGCCGCCAAAACGATCGAAGTGCTGCGGAGCATCTTTTCGTCCTACGGTCTTCCTGAGGAGATCGTCTCGGACAACGGTCCACAATTCACCTCGCTGGAGTACAAAACATTCCTGAAAAGCAACGGCATTAAGCAGACCTTGGTGCCAGCTTACCATCCTGCTTCTAATGGTGCCGCAGAGAGAGCAGTCCAGACGGTGAAAGCTTCACTTCTGAAACAGCTGCTCGATGAGAAGAAACAAAACGTCAC
>NW_026611332.1:27500-32500 GCF_029633865.1 Lampris incognitus
TGTCTTTATTTCTTTGCCACCTTTCTGGTCCCTCCCTCCCCTCTCCCCCTCTCCCTCGTTCTCCCTGCGTCGCTCAGCGAGGCTCTCATCTCTCACCCTGCTGGTTTGTCTCCTGTCTCAGTGCAGGAAATCCGGGGATTACCAGGCGGACAATCCCAGTGGCAGAGGCCTGCTGATCCCAGCTTCCCTTCTTCCCTCTCTCTCCCTGCGCCCTCCTTCCCTCTGCCTAGCCCTCTCCCTTTCAGCCCGCCCCACCCCACCCCACCCCCACCCCCAACACACACATGCACAATTGTACCCCCTGTCTGCTACCCCACCACACCCTTCCCCCAGGTCACCCCCTCCCATGCCCAAAAGTTCACTATCAGTTCCTGTCCTGTCCCTTGGTAGAGGGGTTTCCACGCCTCACCCACACACCCCCATCTCCCCTGGACAGCGCCTCGGGGGCCTCTCCATGTGGCTCAAGCCTATTATATAGTTTGTTTGATTTACAGCACTGGCCGCCCTGGCAGCTTCTCTGCTGAGGAATAAACCTAATCCCAGCCTTAATCCTAACAATAATTTACATTTTTCTTTTCGTTGGATAACCTGAATGCTGACCTTACCCCTGACGTACCCAGAGCTGTTGTTCCTTTTTTCCCTTTCTCAACCATTATGCTCCCTCTGACCCAAAGCTGTAAGGCTTGACAGAACTTCAGCCTAACCTCGGCCGAAGCTGTGGAATTTACAGTGAAGGAACATTTAACGGGATGGTGTTGCGTGGGGTCAGTCCTGATGGGTAAAGTAGCGGATTGAAGTAAAAAGAAGTCCTCACTGTGTACTGTATTGATGAGAAATCGGTGTTGTCCTGCTCACAGAGTCTTTCCCACATGTACCAGAATGCATTGCACGTAAGCTTCTGTATCGTCGTCCATAAAATCCTCTGCTCTAGTGTCGTCATTTCCACCGTCGGAAACGCAGCTTAGTGGAGAGAATGAGGATGTGTTCTTGAACGGCGTGTTCAGAGTAGATCAGAGTTGTAGCGAATTCAGGGGGAAGCCGGGAACCGCCGCAGCCGGGACGCGAACCCGGGGCGACTGCGGTAACCGGTTAACTGAAGGGTCCGATCCGTTAGCCAAGGCTAGTGGGGCTAGTCATTTGTGGTCGTTACACTACCCCCCTCCTTCGGGAAGCGTGTCCCCGCGCTTCAGCACACCATCTCCCTCACGCCTCTGGGTGCACGTACTTCCGATGACCTCACGGTCTCACCACCCCACTTCTGACACCATTGTAGCGAATTCAGGGGGCAGCCGGGAACCGCAGTAGCCGGGACGCGAACCCGGGTCGCTCACACCACGTGCTACTGCGCTTACCAGTCAACTAAAGGGTCCTACTCGTTAGCCAAGGGCTAGCGAGTCTAGTCATCCATGGTCGTTACACTACCCCCCTCCTTCGGGAAGCGCGTCCCCGCGCTTCAGCACACCATCTCCCTCACGCCTCTGGGTGCACGCACTTCCGATGACCTCACGGTCTCACCACCCCACTTCTGACACCAATGTAGCGAATTCAGGGGGCAGCCGGGAACCGCAGCAGCCGGGACGCGAACCCGGACTGCACTAACTAGTCGAATAAAGGGTCCGACCCGTTAGCGAAGGTCTAGCAAGTCTAGTAATCCGTGGTCGTTACAGAGTATTAGAGACCCTGCTAGGCTGTACCTAGTTTTTCTGGACCCAGAATGACGTCATGATTCGTCAATTGGCGTCCACAAAAAAAAAAAACACCCTAGAGATGCAGAAACGGTCGGGAACAACTGCAGGTGTTTATCGTGTGCTATCCCTGCCCAAGATAAGGTTGGCAATCAGCAAAATGTTCCTTTAACACGAGTCCACTGAACTGCATATTGGGTTACCATGTTGCCCCTCCCCCTCCCCCCGTCCTCTTAATAACAGCCCGCAGGAGGGGATCGCCCCTGCTCTCCCTACACTTGTCCACAAACAAACCCCGCTGTTTGACTTGGCCGCTGCGGCGCTGCAGCAGTCATCCCAGCTTTCCTGCCTCTCCCCGGACAACGGAGAACATAACAAAGTTACCGCTTGATCTCCCGCAGAGCAAGAAAGAAAGAAGGGAAGAAACAAGGACAGCAGCTGGTCCCTCGCCCGTGAATGCCCACAAGGCTGGAAAGAAGGCAGAGAGAGAGCGTGAGATAGATAGACAGATAGATAGATAGATAGATAGATAGATAGATAGATAGATAGATAGATAGATAGATAGATAGATAGATAGATAGATAGATAGATAGATAGATAGATAGATAGATAGATAGATAGATAGATAGATAGATAGATAGATAGATAGATAGATAGATAGATAGATAGATAGATAGATAGATAGATAGATAGATAGATAGATAGATCTTGTTATTATGTTTTCCTTCATCTTCTACCAGGATAAGGCGTTGCCAGGGAGACCATGCTCTGCTCTGCTCTGTGTATGTGTCTGGATGCAGGTGGAACGTTTATCTTTCACTGCTTATGCCAATTTCCCATTTGAGCAAAATACTTGGGGAAAATATTCCCCGAACCAACTTTATTTACTTGCAAGGACTCCACACACAGCACTGAAAGTGTTGTTAATTTGAGATCTTTTTTTGGCTTCGGTCACTCTGAGTTTATCTGGAGCTTATCTCCCGCTAAGCTCATAGTCCACCACTAATATTCCCGATTTACACGGATCCCAAACTGCCCCACAGGCAGCACTTCTTCTTTCTCCCGGGAAAAATTTCTCATTGAATTCCATCGGATTTATGTGGCTCCCATTATGATGTGTGATACTATCCAAAACAGATGAACCGGGTCCTCTCCGCAGTACCCCGGAAAAAAAAGACCAGCATGAAGCTAGCATGCTTTAAAACATGTCTCCGCCGTCTCGAATCCAGGGCCCAGGCCATCCCTCTTATCTCCTGCAGTCTGCTTTAGCTGGGGTTATGGCTTCAGACAGAATCACTTCCAAAGAATGATTTGTCTTTCACAAAGTTCACATCTGAGGTCCAGTTGAAACATAAGAGCAGCGCATAATCTCCTGCATGAAGATAAATTATATAAAGGAGGACAAAAGCAGATCCAGATTGAGGAACTATGAGTCCACACGGTAAATTGGTGAGAGCGGCGGACTGAGTATAGCCCCTTATATAGAGGGAATGTCTCATGGATCAGAGGCCACTATGTGGTTTTGTGTGTGTGTGTGTGTGTGTGTGTGTGTGTGTGTGTGTGTGTGTGTGTGTGTGTGTGTGTGTGTGTGTGTGTGTGTGTGTGTGTGTGTGTGTCTATACTTGTGTACATTTGTACAAAAAGTCTTTGTGGTAGCCTTCGATTGTTCCAGCTGATCCTGAGGGTACTTTAATGATGACTTGTCAAACGGTACCATGCGGCGTTTATCCACGCAGCCCTGTTTAACAAATCAGATTTGTCATAAAACATCTTGCAGAATTGTGCGCGCGTGTCTACAGGTCTACATGCTATGCGTGACTTATGCGGCGAATTCAGGGGTAGCCGGGAACCACCGCCGCCGGGACGCGAACACGGGTCGTTTACCAGTCGACTAAAGGGTCCAACCCGTTAGCCAAGGGCTAGTGAGTCTAGTCATCCGTGGTCGTTACACTAGCCCCCTCCTTCGGGAAGCGCGTCCCCGCGCTTCAGCGTACCAACTCCTTCACGCCTCTGGGCGCACGCGCTTCCGATGGCCTCAGGCGCTTCCGATGGCCTCACGTTCTCTCCATCCCACTTCTGACATCGATGTAGCGAATTCAGGGGGCAGCTCGGGAACCACCGCAGCAGCCGGGACGTGAACCTGGGTCTGCTGCACTACGGGCGACTGCTCTAACCAGCCGACTAAAGGGTCCAACCCGTTAGCCATGGGCTAGCGATTCTAGTCATCCGTGGTCGTTACACGACCCCCCCTACTTCGGGAAGCGCGTCCCGCACTTCGCCATATCAGCTCCCTCACGCCTCTAGACGCACGCGCTTTCGATTGCCTCACGTTCTCTCCATCCCACTTCTGACACCGATGTAGCGAATTCAGGGGGCAGCCGAGATCCGCCCAAGGGCTACCGAGTCTAGTCATCGGTGGTCGTTACACTACCCCCCCCCCACCAGCTCCCTCACGCCTCTAGGTGCACGTACTTCCGATGGCCTCACGTGCTCACCATCCCACTTCTGACAACAATGTAACGAATTCAGGGGGCAGCTCGGGAACCGCCGCAGCCGGGACGCGAACCCGGGGCGACTACATTAACCAGCCGACTAAAGGATCCGACCCGTTAGCCAAGGGCCAGCGAGTCTAGTGAGCTGTGGTTGTTAGACTTACTTTAGGGTGAATCAGACCTGTCGGTACCGCTCCACTGGCAGTTTTGGGTTTTTTTCCCCTACAGAGCCTGTTAACACCACGCACGAGACGACTGCCCTGAAAAGAAAGCACAACTTCCACATGACAGAGACATGACTGAAAGGCTAGTATGTACTAGTTACTGTCTAAATATTGCACGTGTGTGGCAGTCTGAGAACAAGTGAGCTGGGGGGGGGGGCAAAGACATGCAGGAGGAGGAGGAGGAGAGAAGAAGAAACTAGGCGAGTCAACGCAAATTGAAGCCGGCACGAAAGGGACAAAGTAAAAACGACAGGGAGAAAGAGTTGGGGGGGGTGTAGACTTGCAGGGGAGGGGGGGGGGGGGCAGAGAGAAGAAGAAACTAAGCGAATTACCGCAAATTGGAGCCGGCACGAGAGGAACAGAGTAAAAGAGACAGGGAGAAAAGGCAGATCAGAGAGAGGGAGAGAGACAGAATGATGTAACGTCAAAGAGGGAGACCAGATGTTTACGGTTAGCGTGGGGAGGTGGGAGAAGACCTATGGCTAGTGAGAGCTGTTCAGCTTCACCTTTCCTCTCCTCTCACCTCCTCCTCCTCTAATCCCCCCCCCTCTCTCACACACACACAGCTGGCCTTCCATCAAACCTCATCTACAGCTAAT
>NW_026611332.1:35000-39106 GCF_029633865.1 Lampris incognitus
CATTTAAACACTAGCTTGGCCCGCTTCCTCGATATGAGCTGAACATAAGAGAAACACACACACCTAAATTCACACAACACGCACACACACACACACACACACACACACACACACACACACACACCACACACACACACACACACACACACACACACACACACACACACACACACAATGTCACCCTATACTTGTGGGGACATCTAATTAACTGTACATTTATTCCCCTTAACCCTAAATTTAACCATCATAACTACAGGCCTAACCTTAACCCTTACCCTTATCCTAACCTAAACCTAATCCTAATCCTAATCCTAACCTTAACCCTTACTCTAACTTTACCCTAATCCTAATCCTAATCCTAACCTTAACCCTTACCCTAACCGAAACCGAAACCTAAACCTAATTCTAACCTTAACCCTTACCCTAACCTAAACCTGAACGTATTCCTAATCTTAACCTTAACCCTTACCCTAACCTAAACCTAAACCTAATCCTAATCCTAACCTTAACCCTTACCCTAACCTTACCCTAATCCTAATTCTAACCTTAACCCTTACCCTAACCTAAACCTCAACGTAATCCTAATCCTAACCTTAACCTTTACCCTAACCTAAACCTAAACCTAAACCTAATCCTAATCCTAAACTTAACCCTTACTCTAACTTTACCCTAATCCTAATCCTAATTCTAACCTTAACCCTTACCCTAATTTAAACCTAATCCTAATCCTAACCTTAACCCTTACCCTAACCGAAACCGAAACCGAAACCGAAACCTAATCCGAACCTTAACCCTTATCCTAACCTAAACCTAGACTTAATCCTAATCCTAGCCTTAACTCTTACCCTAACTTTACCCTAATCCTAATCCTAATTCTAACCTTAACCCTTACCCTAACGTAAACCTAATTCTAATCCTAACTGTAATGTTATGGCTCGCTCACCCCGCGCCGTGGCCCGCCCACCCCGCGCCGGCAGCAAATCGGCTCATCAGGGCCGGGTTTAGTCATCAGGGCTGGGTTTAAATTTGGTGGCCTCCCACGTGCCCGTTGTCAGTTCGTGTTGTAACCTCCCCGCACCCGCAGTAGCGGCCACTCTCCTCTCACGGCCCTTTTCTCTACGAACTCATCCCAGCCCTTGGTTCATGTTTTTCTCTTGCAAAGTTTCCCCGTGGAAGTATCCTGCCGTGTTCCCGTTTGGATTACCCGCAAGCCTTTTTCCCCTTGGACTTTCCGTTTTTTTCCTTGTCGCTCATTGCCTTCCTATGTTTGACTATTTGTACGCGTAAGGAATAAAGTACGCCAGTTTTCGGCTAACCCCATCTCTGTCTGGTGTCGTGCGCTTGGGGTCTTCCACAAACCCTAACACGTAACCCTTACCCTAACCTAAACCTGAACCTGAACCTGAACCTGAACCTAATCCTAATCCTAACCTTAACCCTAACCTAAACCTGAACCTAATCCTAATCCTAACCTTAACCCTTACCCTAACCTAAACCTAAACCTGAAACTGAACCTGATCCTAATCCTAACTTTAACCCTTACCCTAACCTAAACCTGAACCTGAGCCTAATCCTAACCTTAACCCTTACCCTAACATAAACCCAATCCTAATTCTAATCTTAACTTTACCCTAACCTTAACCTTAACCCTAAACCCAAGCCATAACACTAATATAGACCCTTTTCCTTGTGGGGACCCATAAAATGTCTCCACAGGGTAGCTGGATTCAGGGACATTTGGTACCCGTTAGGATAGAAAAACCTGGCACACACACACACACACACACACACACACACACACACACACACACACACACACACACACACACACACACACACACACACACACACACACACACATGCATCATCTGTCAGCCTGTAAAGATGATGCCTCCCCTCATATGATGGACAGAAGGCATAAAACAGAGTGGGAAGTGGATGAAGAGAACTCTCAGGCGTGGACAAGAGAGGAGAAGCGGGAGGAAAAGGAATGACAGCCTAGAAAACGTGGGAAAGAAGGAAGCGAGGTGGATGCCTTCTTCCCCTGGCGTTACCAATTAACTTCGTTTCCGCTGTCGTTACCAATTAACTTCGCTTCCCCTGTCGTTACCAATTAACTTCACTTCCCCTGGCGTTACCAATTAACTTCACTTCCGCTGTCGTTACCAATTAACTTCACTTCCCCTGGCGTTACCAATTAACTTCACTTCCCCTGGCGTTACCAATTAAATTCACTTCCCTGTCGTTACCAATTAACTTCGTTTCCGCTGTCGTTACCAATTAACTTCACTTCCCCTGTCGTTACCAATTAACTTCACTTCCCCTGGCGTTACCAATTAACTTCACTTCCGCTGTCGTTACCAATTAACTTCACTTCCCCTGGCGTTACCAATTAACTTCACTTCCCCTGGCGTTACCAATTAACTTCACTTCCCCTGGCGTTACCAATTAAATTCACTTCCCCTGGCATTACCAATTAACTTCGCTTCCCCTGGCGTTACCAATTAACTTCACTTCCCCTGTCGTTACCAATTAACTTCGCTTCCCCTGGCGTTACCAGTTAACTTCACTTCCCCTGTCGTTACCAATTCACTTCACTTCCCCTGGCGTTGCCAATTAACTTCACTTCCGCTGTCGTTACCAATTAACTTCGCTTCCCTTGGCGTTACCAATTAACTTCGCTTCCCCTGGCGTTACCAATTAACTTCACTTCCGCTGTCGTTACTAATTAACTTCACATCCCCTGGCGTTACCAATTAACTTCACAGGATTTACAGAATTAGGTTGTTTCATGTGTAGTTCTTTGAAAAAACAAACTCAGTCCTCTAATAGTGGATCAAAAAGTGTACCAACAGAAAAGGGACTCGGTTCTTTTTGCATCCACATTGTCAGTTCGTTTGAAAGAGGACTCAGTTCACTTCCTCTTCCGGTGGGGGAAGATGGCGGCGCGAATTCACGGTTACGGCGGCCTCACCCAGTACCGTCCATGCAGTGTCTTTGTCCACGTCTGCGTTTAAGTTTGTCTTCATTTGATGGCTGGGAGAGCTGGTGCTGGATCAGCTGGGAGAGCCTGGTCCGTCGCGTCCTATGGGCCTAGGGACCACGGCCCTGAGTGGAGCTGCCCAAACAGTGCACCAGCCCATCGAAGAGAGGAGAAGGACAGCAGCTGCCGCAGCGTAAACCAGTGGTGATTCCGAATGTGGCAGGCGAGTCGGAAAAGTTGAGATGCGTATTTTCCAAACATCGCGTCTCAGTTGCTTTCAAACCCAAAAACACTCTGTGCCAGAAGTTGGTCCACCCCAAGGATCGGGTCCCCGGCACAAACAGAGCAATATAGTGTAGCTGTTAAGTACGAGGAGGATTGTCGTGACTTGTACATTGGGGAAACCAAAGAGACGCTGGCCAAGAGGATGGCACAACACAGGAGAGCTAACACGTCAGACCAGGACTCCACAATCTACACCATCTACAGGCCAGGACTCCACAGTCTACACCATCTACAGACCAGGACTTCACAGTCTACATCATCTACAGACCAGGACTCCACAGTCTACACCATCTACAGGCCAGGACTCCACAGTCTACACCATCTACAGGCCAGGACTCCACAGTCTACATCATCTACAGACCAGGACTCCACAGTCTACACCATCTACAGACCAGGACTTCACAGTCACCATCTATAGACCAGGACTCCAGACTACACCATCTACAGGCCAGGACTCCAGTCTACACCATCTACACAGTCTACACCATCTACGGACCAGGACTCCACAGTCTACACCATCTATAGACCAGGACTCCAGTCTACACCATCTACAGGTCAGGACTCCACAGTCTACACCATCTACAGGCCAGGACTCCACAGTCTACACCATCTACAGGCCAGTGGCCACTCTTTTAGGGATGAGGATGTGCACATCCCTGATAGGGAGGAACACTGGTTTGAACGCGGAGTCCAAGAGGCCATCTATGTGAAGAGGGAACAACCATCCCCGAACCAAAGGTGTGTGTGTGTGGGGGGGGGGGGCTAAGAGTACATCTGTCACCATCTTATAATGCTGTGATTGCAAACATTCTCAAATCCTCCGTGAATAGTACACATG
>NW_026611333.1:0-20000 GCF_029633865.1 Lampris incognitus
ACCCTCCCCCCCTCCCCCAGTTACTTTCCATATCTATAAAGTAGGCGATATTCTTTTTGCCTCATGTTTGGTTATTCTATCACCCGCTGATTATTCTCTTCATCACACTTCGCTGATCCATCCATCACCCATCCATCCATCCATCCATCCATCCATCCATCCATCCATCCATCCATCCATCCATCCATCCATCCATCAGTCCTCCTTGACACAGCCATGCTCCCATGCATCAATATTTTCAAACCAACTCCCCTGGGTCCATCGATTCGTCAGTACTGCCCCCCCACCCCCACCCCACCCACTCATCAAAATAAATGCACTCACATAAAACCCGACTCACGTTCACGCGCATTCGTGCACACTCGCTCTCCGCGCTCCCCCCCTCCCCGCCCCCCCCGACACCCTGACAAATGACGGCCCTGGAAAAAAAAAGAGTTCCCCCAAGCTGTTGCCTTGGCAACCCTGAAGAATATTCTACGGTGGCTATGACAACAGCTGATGCACATCCGGTGTGTTCGGCAGATTTCCTATTTAGACACCTAGCAGGGGGGGCCGCGAGAGATTTAAAGCAAGCGCGTGTGTGTGTGCGTGCGCGTGTGTATGTGCGCGCGCGCGTGTTGCTTTTTCCACAGTTACGCATTCCCGTGAACGTGTGGGCACAAAGTTCACCCGTCTTGTTTGCTTGCTTGTCCGAGTTTGTGATTATGGCTGGAAAAAGAGTGTGAAGTACACGGGGTCAAGTGCTTTTAGACGAGACGCTTGTACAGCGCGCGTGACTGCTGCGGGTGGAGCGACAGGACAGCCGAAGGTTTCTGCGTCCAGAGGAGAAATTGGGGAGGGGATGCGAGTGTGACTTGGAACGGGGGTGGGGGGGGCGTTAGGGATGAGTCAACAGAGTCAGGAGAGCATCGGAGATGGTGGAGCCACCCACGTGCCGAGAGCCGCGCACACTATGATGGAGGGGGGGGTGGAAATAGATTTAAAGGAGAGTTTCTTCAGCCAGCTGTTTGCAGCAAAACGCACGACTATAACGGATGAATTGTAACACCTGTAGGTGAGACAACTGATGTGGGTGTTGGTTGGTTGGTTACACACACACACACACACACACACACACACACACACACACACACACACACACACACACACACACACACACACACACACACACACAGAATCACTGATTCTGTGGCCTATTTCTCTCAGGCCTGTGACAAATCACGTCAATACAGTCACGCTGTGTTCCTGTTAATGGCACCGATCACTGCGCCAATAGTGGTCCCGATACATACTACCCAGGGACACATGAGCAAGGCATGACATATACATCATACATGTAAAAGCCATAGAGTCCATTAGTGGCACGTTCGAAGCGAGAGCCACACCGCTGAGTGTGTGTGTGTGTGTGTGTGTGTGTGTGTGTGTGTGTGTGTGTGTGTGTGTGTGTGTGTGTGTTTTCAAAGAGTAGACCTGCTTTCCTGCTGGGCATATCTCAGAACACATCTCTTTGTGACAGAATGCAGAGTGCAGCCCCCCACAGTGGTAGTTTAAGGTTATAATATAGCTAGCAGCGCGCACACGCATACACACGCATGCACGCGCACAACACTCTCTCTCTCTCTCTCTCTCTCTCTCTCTCTCTCTCTCTCTCTCTCATGTATGCACCTCCCCCATCCCTCCGCTGTGTGTGTGTGTGCGTGTGTGTGCGTGCGTGTGTGTGCGTGCGTGTGTGTGTGTAACAATGACTGTCCTTGACATCCTTATAAATAATCCGGTGAAGGTTCCCAGTCCAACACTCTCGCTGGCATGTTTACCAAAAGCCACCTTTAAAGCACACTTACGTTAATTGTCACACTCGAACATCGACATGACAACGCACGCCAGTGCACGTACCTCACAGCTGCCCCCCCCCCGCCCGCCCTTTTCCACCCACCACCCCCCCTTCCATCGCACCCTTCCTCTAATGATGGCGCCGGAGAATAAGTTAAGAGAGTGAGTGGAATGAAGACGACGATGGCGGCAAGAGGTAGATTTGTGTGGCTAAATGGCAAACTGTAAAGGGCAGGTTGCGGTGAATGTCTGGTCCACGTCAGAGAGGAGCACAGAGAGATGAAGGAGGTAAGGAATAGAGGTAGAGGAAGCGGGGGGGAGGGGAGGGGCTAGGAAAAGATGGTCTTCTCTACTACCTGAGTTTTGGAGGAAAGCCTGTTTTGAGCCCGAGAGACCGGGAGGTGCCAATCCACAACGCTGCACCATGGTCTCTGTGGCGTGGCTGAAATTTTTTTCTCCCCAGTTGTATCGAGCCAATTACTCCACTCTCCCGAACCGTCCCGGTCGCTGCTCCACCCCATCTGCCGATCCGGGGAGGGCTGCAGACCACCACGTGACCCCCCCCCCCCCCCCGATACACGCGGAGTCGCCAGCCGCTTCTTTTCACCTGACAGTGAGGAGTTTCGCCAGGGGAACGTAACCCGTGGGAGGATCACGCTATTCTCCTCAGCCCCCCCCTCCCACCCGAACAGGTGCCCCGACCGACCAGAGGAGGCGCTAGTGCAGCGACCAGGACACAGACACGACCCATTGTTGCATCGTCTCAGAATGTCAGCAGAGCGTCTTGTGTGCTTGTGAACTTGCGAGTTCATTCTTCCAGGAACAACTAGCAAGAACGTTCGCCCCAAGGACACAAGTCCGTTCTTTGCTTTCTTTGGTCTGAGAAAGACCCGAGGTGTCCTCGGTAAAACGGGCGTGTCAAGAACACTTCCGGGAATTTGAACCGTTCTTGGCGTAACGCGAGCTTGTGTATTGAGGCAGTACATGGGCTGCGACTGATGACGTTTTACAAGGACACAAGAACGCAGACCGAGAACGGCCTTGTGTCTGTAGGGATACCCGACCAAGCCGGAAGTAACGCGGTGATTCGAACAATGTGACGGGGTGTCGTTGCTCTACAGTAGTTTGGTCAAGCGTTTTGTCTGTCAGTAACCTCCCTAAATCTTCCCCCGTGACTCCTTCGAGGATCCAGGCCAGGTACTGCGGCAGGGGAATCCGTGTGCTGAGACGAGTCCTTGGACTCTTACATGATTCGAGAGAGTGTAAAGGAATTCGGCCAGGCGACCAACATGGCACAAACTCCTTTGGGCTACTCGGAGAGGCTGCGATTGGTTGTCTGAAGAGCATATCTGGCCTTACCTGTCTCCGTGTTGTCGGAACCACTGTTCCCGGAGCATTTAAATCAACAGTTGTGTAAACTACTAATAAGACACATTAGCCCCTAGCTAGCGGGTCTGACCCTTTAGCCGAGCGGTTAGTGATGTCGCCTTGTGGTGCAGTACACTCCGTATCGAATCCCGCACCGGGCAAGAAAATAACCGGTCACACTGGTATCGTAACAGTAATATTCAAGAACTGAAACGGGATGAAGTTGTACTGCATGTAAACGGATGACGGTTATATGGATATACAGCGATTGTAGTACTTATTGCTGGGTACAAACAGCAACAACAATACCAACACTGCAGAAGGCTGTATACACAACGACACAGAACGCAAAAAAATATGAAATGTAAGCGAGGTAAATACGGCAACGTGCACGCGCACACACACGCACGCACGCACACACACGCGCGTGTGAAAGCGCAGACTGATGCAAACTCTTTGGTATCCGTCTGACTGGCGTAGTCAGAAGAAAGAGAATTAAAGATGAAAACATTCTGTATACCATCTCCATCTGCGCAACAGTCCCTGGCACAACACTTGGAAATCTATTGACAGAAAAAGATGAAAACGGAGAAAGAAAGCGACGGAGAGAGAGAGAGAGAGAGAGGGAGAGAGGGAGAGGACAAGCACACGCCCAGCATTTTCCAGGTCAGCCCAAGCGCCCTGGGCTTAACTCGCCATTCTGTTACTGTTTTTCTTCTCCTCTTTTTTTTCCCCTCGCTCCCTCTCTTGCCTGGGGGCAAAGTCGAGCTGCAACAGGATTCAGTCGTTCCCACGGAGACCAGAGAGACGGTGCTGCCATGGCAACCAGGCATCGCTTGCTCAAGCGCTCTTCCTCTCGCTACCTTTCCGTCAACACGCTTTCCTTTGCCTTTCTTTCTCTCTTTCTTTTTTCTCCATCTTTCCTTTGTCTCTCTATCCTGTCATTTCATCTTCTGTGCGATGAATATAGTTAAACAACTGTAACCGGTTATTTTCTTGCCCGGTGCGGGATTCGATACGGGGTGTACTGCACCACAAGGCGACATCGCTAACCGCTCGGCTAAAGGGTCAGACCCGTTAGCTAGGGGCTAACGTGTCTTATTAGTAGTTTACACCAGCAAGTAGCAAAAACACACATCATTTGACACACCCTTAGAATTTGTATACCTCACGCTCACGCTTATTTTCAGGTTTTTTTTTCTCCGTAGCTATTTCAATTCACTCTTCTTCTGCAACTACAGCGATTCAATTTCCTCGTGGGGGTTCACACAAGTTTCATTTCATCGGTTTTCCGCTTCCGGTGTGGGAAGATGGCGGCGCGAATTCGCGTTTGCGGCGGCCTTGTCACCCAGTACCGTCCATGTAGTGTCTTTGTTCACGTCTGCGTTTTGAAATTTGTCTTCGTTTGATGGCTGGGAGAGCCTGGTCTGCTGCGTCCCGCGGGCCCAAGGACCACAGCCCCTGCCCGGAGCTGTGCCCGAGGAGGAAGCACCGAGGTCGGTCTGACAGGACGCCGAAGCGGGGCAGACTAAGCTAACTGCTATCCTGGCTGGCTTTCGTTCCCTTGGACAGTGAGTGTTGTTGTTGTTGTTGTTGTTCAGTTTGGATATGTGTGTTAGTTTAGATAGATGTGTTAGTTTGGATATGTGTTCTTGTAGTCCCTGTAGTTTTTGGATATGTGTTTTTGTCTTTGTGTTGCACTGCTGTGGGCTGGGGAAACATTATTTTGTTCCCTGTCGTGTACAGAAGTGACACGACATGAAATGACAAAGTGTCCCTGACTCCTGATTTTACATGCATTTGCACAAGCGTGTACGTCCGTTCGATGTTTAACCAAATGCATGCATCCACTTGCAGGCACACACACTGCCCTGTTTGTTTGCTTGCTGCTCCGCGTGTTTGTTTGTTTGTTATTGACCAGGCTCCAGCCCATTCAGAGAGCATAAGTAGCCCTATTAGCAGGCCAACTAGCCAAAAAAACAGATGATCCCTCCTGACAGAGAGCCTATTGTTCCGGGCAGGAGCTAACAATGCAGCCCTGTCTCGTCCCCACAGTGGTCGATTCACCCCTGCTTCCAGCCCCCCATCGCCACTCCATCATCCACGGCCATGGGGAGTTTGTCGGTACAAGCTATACTGCACATGTACATTTATTTTTTTGGGGGAGCCGATGGTCGACTCATGTAGATGTGGTTGTGTGGGGTCGGAGGCCAGGTGTCTTGAGGTTTGCGGCCCTGTGGGCTTCGACAAGGGATTAAAGCTCGACAGAGGATAAGGGTGTATTGGAGTACCTAAATCCACGGACCCACAACCGACGCTGAAAAACTGCTCCGGTGAAAGTCAGCAGGGTTGACAGAACACACAAGAAGTACATGGCTTGTTTTTAGTTTCGAAGAATGACCAAATTTCTCTAAAATTGTCAACAATTGTCCCATATTTTTTCTTTCCTATTGTACCTGGTCCTCGCAAATAATTTACTGAGTCAATTTAAGATGAACGGATAAGACTTGAATAAACTGAAATAATAGAAAAAGCAGAAATGGAAGTTTTAGCTTTACTTTAAGTGTTTAAATAAAAACGAATAGGATATGCAATTTTATTTCAGCCTCTATCTATCTATCTATCTATCTATCTATCTATCTATCTATCTATCTATCTATCTATCTATCTATCTATCTATCTATCTATCTATCCTTAATTAGTCTCTACCCCTCTGTGACTGATATGCTTAAATAGTTAAATATGGCAAATGTGGTTGATTGATCACACAAACGTTCATTGTAATCCCTGTGTGTGTGTGTGTGTGTGTGTGTGTGTGTGTGTGTGTGTGTGTGTGTGTGTGTGTGTGTGTGTGTGTGTGTGTGTGTGTGTGTGTGTGTGTGTGTGTGTGTGTCACTGTGGGGTGTATATCAGCAGGCAGCTCTCTTATCTTGTGAAGATATCATTCAGCACCACCACCACATATCACAGCATACTAATCCACTGTTCTACACCTATGCAGGTTTAGACCCCCAAATCAATCTTAATTCCCACTAATCTGGGGGCACTCTCTTGGCAATGTGACGTCAAGCTTTAATTCCGTGTTGATAAATAGCGGCAGCTTAGTAATAGATTACCCAGCGGCCCTGTGTCAAATAAATCTGACAACCCGGGAATAAATAAGCTTTGCATGCCTCGGATGCTTTCGTCGTTGCTGACCGTTAGTCAGGCCTTCTGCGCTGGCTGGGCATCACCATGCGGCCGGGATCCATGCTGGGAATGTGTGCAGGGATGTAGGGGTTGGTGTGTGACATGCATATCTCCCCCTTTTGTCATCCATGTGTCACCCTCGCCTTCGGACCTTCATGTGTGTGATTTGTGATTTAAGCTTCTCGTCTCTCTCTCTCTCTTGCTCTATTTCCCTCCCTCTCTCTCTCTTTCTCTCTTGCTCTATTTCCCTCTCTCTCTCTCTCTTTCTCTCTTGCTCACTCTCTTCTCTCTCTCTCTCTCTCTCTCTCTCTCTCTCTCTCTCTCTCTCTCTCTCTCTCTTTCTCTCTCTCTCTCCTCTCTCTCTCTCTCTCTCTCTCTCTCTCTCTCTCTCTCTCTCTCTCTCTATCTGTCACCCTCTATCGCTGTCTCTCCCTCTCTCTCTCGCTCTATCACTCTATCTCTCTCTATGTCTCTCCACCTCTTTCTCTCTCTCTTTATCTAGCTATCTATCTCTCTACCTCTCCCTCTCTCTACCTCTCTCTCTCTCGCTTTATCTATCTATCTTCCCCACTCTTTTTCTCTCCCTCTTTCTCACTCTATCTCCCTCTGTCTATTTCTCTCTAGCTCTCTCTCTTTCTCTCACTCCATCTCTCTCTCCCCCTCTCTCTCTTGCTCTGTCTCTCTTTCCCCCTTTCACTCTGTCTCTCTCTCTGCTCCCCCCCCCCCTTCACTCTATCTCCCTCCTCCCCTGTCTGCTCTGCTCCTTATTACCAAGCCTGGAATGGCTGGAGTCAGCTTCTCCCTTTTTCTTGCTGCAATTACATGTCTTAAACCCCCTTCCCATATATGTTTCTTTCTTTCCCATGACCTTACTTCTATCTCTCTCTCTCTCTCTTGCTCTCTTACCTGTTTTCTCCTGCCCTCCGGACATATCTACGGCCAACTAAATATGAGAAAATTATTATTCTAAAAAGACTAAGAAAGATTCAGCATCACCTTTCCATGATCATACCACACATACACATGCACACACACAAACATACACAAACACACACATACATGTACACAAATGCACATGCACAGGTAAACACACACATACCATCACAAACACAAATGTAAAAACACACAAACACACACACACACACACACACACACAAGCACACACACAAGCACAAAGACATTCACGTACACACTTCAGGCTCCATTTTCAGAGTTGGAGTCTGAATGTTAAATCGTTCCAAGCTCTTTGCTGGGATGAAGCATGAATTTTTCACACTGTGCATGGGGAGGGTGATGGGAAGCCTGGGTAAAAGGAGGTTATAGTCTATAAAGGCATTCCTGTTTATTTTTAATATCAGTTTTTTTTCATTTTGTGGGAGAAAGGCTTTTTTTTTCTGTTGACAAGGTCAGCGCACCATTGTTTTACTCCACATCAACAGAGCACAGGATTTCCCCCATTATTCTTGCCTCTCCAAACAGCAAGAGCACCAATCTGCTTGGATGTTTATTTTTATTAAAAAAATATGTAAAGGAAGAGAATATGTAACGTGAATACGTGTATGGGTTTGCAGCTTGTAATATTTAGAACAAATTCAGGCGTGTTTGACCATTTATGCAAATGTTATGGGCATTGATCTGTTGTTACGCCACTAGAAGCCGTCATGCAGTCTGCAGGAAGAGCAATGCATGAAGTCACACAGACTCAATGATGAGGAACTCCACCCGTGTCACTCCTCAATACAGAAGCGATAAAACTACTAAAGTTCCAAAATCTCGGAACCCAGATTGAACCTATAACATATCCAGCTGCTCCGGGCCCTGATATGATTCATGCCTACTGGCTGAAGAAGCTAATGGCACTCCATGAACGCCTGGCAGCACAGGTGAACCAACTGCTAACATCAGGGTCTCACTGTGACTGGCTAACACAGGGGAGAACAATACTGATCATGAAGGATCCTCACAAGGGTATAACACCTTCAAACTACCAGCTGAACCTGCCTCTTTAAAACATGGAAGAGCCTGTCAGGTATCATAGCAGCTAAGCTGAAAGGGCACATGAGTCAATACATGAGTCAAACTCAGAAAGGAATTGGGAACAATGCTAGAGGGTCAAAGCATCAGCGACTGGTTGATAGAGCAGTCACCCAAGACCCAAAAAAGGGTGTGAAGGAAATTATTTTTTAGATACACATATATCCCAAACAAATCTCCCTCTCACCCTTTTTGGGTGGTGTGTGTCTTCCTCAAGTTTGGGGCCTCTACCAGAGGCCTGGGAGTTTGAGGGTTCTGCACAGTATCTTAGCTGTCCCTAGGACTGCACCGTTCTGGACAGAGAGCTCAAGTCTTATCCCTGGAATCTGCTGGAGCCACTCTTCCATTTTGGGGGTCACAGCCCCTAGTGCTCCTATTACCACTGGGACTACTGTGGATTTCCCCTTCCACATCCAGTCTAGTTCTTCCCTCAGCCCTTGGTATTTCTCTTGCTTCCCATACTCCTTCTTCCTGATGTTGCCATAGCTCAGGACTGCTACATCAGTCAATACTGTTGTCTTCTGTTCCTTGTCGACCACCACAATGTCTGGTTGGTTAGCCAGCACCTGCTTGTCAGTCTGGAGCTTCAAGTCCCACAAGATCTTAGCTCTGCCATTCTCAACCACCTTTGGTGGTCTCTTCCATTTGGACTTCCAGCCTGTATTCAGTACAGATGTTCCTGTACACTATCCCAACCCCTTGGTTATGCCTTTCCCAGCTAGCATTTTACACCTTGCTGCTAAGTCCTGGACTGTCTCAGGGGCGTCTTTGCACAGCCTCTATCTTGGGTCTTGTCTGGTGTGGCAGACCCCTGCCTCAACCGATCTGGTCCTGAGTGCCTGTTCTTGTGCTGCTATGATCAGAGCCTCTGTGCTGTCCTTCAGTCCAGCCTTTTGTAGCCACTGGTAGGATTTCTCTATCAGCCACGTCTTCTATCTGTTGATGGTACCTCCCACGGAGGGGCTTGGTCTTCTATGATACCTCCTCTTCTTCTTCCACCCCAATCTCTGTCTTCTGCTGTCTGAGGTACGCATTCAGCAGTTCATCCTGGGGGCCCCCCTTTCTGATGTACTCGTGGATGTTCCTTGTTTCATCCTGGATAGTGGCTCTGACACTCACTAACCCTTGGCCCCCATCTTTTCATTTATCATACAGTCTCAAGGCTGCTGGACTTCGGGTGGAACCCTCCATGCATTGTGAAGCATTTCCGTGTCCCGATATCTGTGCTCTTTATCTCCTCCGTTGGCCAGCTTATTATTTCAGCTGGGTATCTGATGACTAGTGGGGCATATGTGTTGATTGCTTGGATCTTATTCTTCCAATTGAGCTGGATCCTCAGGACCTGTCTAATTCTCAGGATTTATTTGGCTGTAGCTGAACTCATTGCTGCCTCCTCCTGGTTACCTTTGTAGTTGTCTTTGAGTTGGTCTCTGCTGTTGTATTCCACTGCCACATAGAGTTCTTGATGGAGGCTATTAGTGTCCTCTTGGCTTTGTATGGCGCCAAGTACTCCAGTAACCATGTGTGGGGCATTGAACCGTAGGCTTTCTTGTAGTCAATCCAGGCTGTTGCTCAGGTTGATCTGTCTGGTCTTAGAGTCTAGGGCGACTGCTTTATTAACCAGTAGCTGATGCTTCGACCCTCTGGTGTTGCTCTCAATTCGTTTCTGAGTTTCACTCATGTATTGACTCATGTGCCCATTCAGCTTAGCTGCTATGATGCCTGACAGGATCTTCCATGTTACGAAGAGGCAGGTTATCGACCGGTAGTTTGAAGGTGTTGTAGTGGGGATCCTTCACGATCAGTATTGTTCTCCCCCGTGTTAGCCAGTCAGGATGAGACCCTGATGTTAGCAGCTGGTTCATTTGTGTCACCAGGCGTTCATGGAGCGCTGTTAGCTTCTTCAGCCAGTAGGCGTGAATCATGTAATGAATGGCCTGATACAGTTAATAGAGATTAATAAAGCCCAGACCAACTTCCACAGACAAGATTGTAGAAAGTGACCGGGAAGGCATCGAGTAAGAATAAGACTAACAGTGTTCTTTAGCGAAAGGAAAATGGTGTGAAATACGCTTGATGTACTGAGCTGCCACCCCTACGCTTCAAGTCTTACTCTCCATGTGCTGAGCCAACGTGATGTCAAAGCAAGCCATCTGGGGATTTCTCCGAGTGGTTAAAACAGCATCACTGGCGGTTATCAGGAAATTGTCAATCCTGCTTAGAAACTGACTTTCGGATATCTTAGTTACATGAAATATTTTCAGTCATTTGCATAAATAACCTTCCTATATAAATTCTCAATTTTATGAGTTCTGAGAACTACGGTGTGACGCTCTTGTTCCATGTGACGTTGCATGACTCTTCTCGGATGTATAGACCGACGTATAGTAGTCAGCTGACCTCAGTGTCAAAGCAGCTGTCACATTCAGTGAGAGGCTGACC
The DNA here is from genome assembly GCF_029633865.1 of Lampris incognitus. Lineage (NCBI taxonomy): Eukaryota > Metazoa > Chordata > Actinopteri > Lampriformes > Lampridae > Lampris > Lampris incognitus. The sequence goes on from NW_026611333.1 coordinate 10,864, forward strand.
TAGATGGAAAATAAGAAAAATTAACTGTACATGTCTGGAACAAAGAACGTTTTCTATCACTGCATCGAGAGCTGCCATTTTCACAGTCGACAACAAATGTGCTTCATTAAATTTTGAACTTAATCAAGCATACAAATGAGAGTTTATGCATGGATGTGCACACAACCATAGAGCTACAAGCTGAAATGCACATACATTGAAAAAGCCCCATACATGTACACACACAAACATATGCAGCATAACACTCAATGTATTGTCCTCGGGGAGATAATAGGTTGTATTGACTGAGGCTGCACTGGGATATTAGCCACGTGTAAATGGACACACACACACACACACACACACACACACACACACTGATCCACAGCAGAACTGTGAGAGCTCCTGACCTGACAAGAGAACATGTGCCCTCTGTTTTTTCCACTCGGTACAGGGGCTCCATTACCCTCTGACCCCCACCCTCCACCCCACTCTCCAGCCACTTTCTCTTTCCTGTTTCCTCTACTTGACACTGGCAAATACTGCTTTTGGTTTGTTTGATTGTTTCCCCCTCCCGTCCCTTGTCTGTCCCTCTCCCGAGTGCTGATGCAACGATTTGTTCTTCCCCCTGTCCCTGCCCTCCCTGCTTTGTAAGTGACTTCCTCCCACTTCATCTTTCCTCTCCCTCCCTCCCGCCCATTAATATCAGTGCCTTTTCTGACAACTTCGCTTTTCCCATTTCATATTGTCTCATCCCATCATTTGACCCTTGCACTGGCTTCTGCTCTCTCTCTCTCTCTCTCTCTCTCTCTCTCTCTCTCTCTCTCTCTCTCTCTCTCTCTCTCTCTCTCTCTCTCTCTCTCTCGCCCCTAATTTCAGTGGGAAGCCCTGGAATTAACTGCCAGTTTCAATCAAGTCCAGCCAGATTCACCCTCTTCTATGGCCAGTGACCTGCATATCACATACAAGCACAAGCACCCACAAATGCATGCACACATACACTAGTGGACACGCACACACACACACACACACACACACACACACACACACACACACACACACACACACACACACACACACACTTGCAGCAATGTCAAATCAGGGATCACAAAAGGGACATTAGCGTGTGTTTGTCGTCAGTGTCACACAACCCTCTGACACCAACAAGGGGAAAAATTACATTCTAATCCTGTGTGTATGTTTCTATGGCCTTTTGGGTTTTTTGTGTGTGTGTGTGTGTGTGTAAATGCATGCATATTTGTGTGTGTGTTCATACGTGCATAAATATATTCCTATCTGTCTGCATTTCTGTGTGCTTGTTTACCCGTGCTGGTGTGTGCATTTGTTTTTTCCGTGTGTGTGTGTGTGTGTGTGTGTGCATGCTCCATGTGTGATCATCTTTGTGTATCTCTCCCTGGCAGAGATCAATTAAATGATAGGCATGCTTAGGGCCTATCCTTCCACCAGCCTGAGCAATGTATATGTGCTGAGCAGATAACACAGACACCAGCAGTTGCAGGAAAGGACACGTATTGACAGCATTATTTCCTCGAGTGCCATGGACCCGGATTTACAGAGGGTATCCTGAGACGGACTTAACCGTTATGCCCAAAGACCTCAACGAAAAACCAGGTATTTGCTTAGACCCCATAGTAGTCTCTCCAAATTTAAAGGGAACCTATTTTAGTGACTGTCACATTCATTGCCCAAGTAAACAGTCAAATATTCAGGGCGTCCGGGTGGCGTAGCAGTCTATTCCATTGCCTACCAACACGGGGATCGCTAGTTCGAATCCCTGTGTTGCCTCTGGCTTGGCTCGGGTGTCCCTACAGACACAATTGGCCCTGTCTGCGGGTGGGAAGCCGCACTAGCGGCTCCTCTGGTTGGTCGGGGCGCCTGTTCGGGGGGGACGGGACTGGAGGGAATAGCGTGATCCTCCCACGTGCTACGTCCCCCTGGTGAAACTCCTCACTGTCAGGTGAAACGAAGTGGCTGGCGACTCCACATGTATCGGAGGAGGCACGTGGTGGTCTGCAGCTCGACAGAGGGGGTTGAGCAGCGACCGGGACCGCTTGGAAGAGTGGGGTAATTGAACCAATCGGGGGGGGGAAAAAACGGGGGAAAGTAAAAAAAAAAAAGGTCAAATATTCCCACAAATTAATTTGGTGACACTTTATGATAACTACACACTGTGAAGCATTAGCTAAGCATTTTATAACACCTTGCTATCGCTGCAATGCTAACTCACGGCTTGGCTTATTTCATTTTAATCCCGGTTGATTTCTTTGCATGAATTACAGCATTATCACAACTGATTTTACAACCACACGTCGATAAAGAAACACGCACGTGTCCATATCGTATCCGAATACCTGGGAAACGGGGCGAGTCCATGGCTGTAAAGAGACGGGACAAACCGCCACACTGAGAAGCAAGGCGGCAGCGATGGGAGATGGCAGCAGTTCGGGAGGGTTTTTAAGCGCAGCCTGCACACCACATAACATGGCATTTTATCATGTTGTGTTTGTGGAGATGAGAAGGTGATAGATGTGTCAACAGCGCGGTTGCTGTGGATACAGCAGGCGTCCTGTGGTCCCGCTCTCCTCCGACTGACCCAGTTTGTGCTCGTCGTGCTGTTGAGCCTTTAAGAGCCCTCTCAGCGCCCCACTCCTCTGTCCTCTCGTCTGATCTCCGCCTATTACCTAGTCATTGAAGCCAGCTGATTGATATATGATCTGAGTAGAACTATCTATGCCACTGATCTCGAGGCTCTGTGCAGGCTAGGATATTTGGGCAGCGTATTTTGGCTGAGCACATTTGTGCCGCTTAAGCGGAGGCTTCCAAGTACATGAACGCTGAAGAGCACGCATTTAAAATGCTGTTAAGAGATAGAGACCTACATAACGGAGGACCAGAGATGGCCGAGAGTTGGTCGCACTGCCTCCTACTGTCGGCTAACATTATTCTCCTTACGACGTCAGCAGTTGACGTGGATTGTTCTTGGTCGTCTGCGTGTCAGATCAGCCAAACTGAACCACTGCCTTGAGAAAAATGTTTTGCATTTAACGAACATCCCAGGTAGACCGAGGCGAGATGAGCACACCTTTAGCCCTGTGCCTCTCAATGCTAGCTAAAAGGGAGGCTCGGTTATACTTTCTAATCCTTGTCCCCCCCCCCCCTTTTTTTTCCCCTCCCTAGTCGTATCCGATCAATTACCCCCACTCTTCCAAGCCGTCCCGGTCGTTGCTCCACCCCCTCTGCCGATCCGGGGAGGGCTGCAGACTACCACATGCCTCCTCCGATACATGTGGAGTCGCCAGCCGCTTCTTTTCACCTGACAGTGAGGAGTTTTGCCACAGGGGGACGTAGTGCATGGGAGGATCACGCTATTTCCCCCCAGTTCCCCCTCCCACCCGAATAGGCACCCTGACCGATCAGAGGAGGCGCTAGTGCAGCGACCAGGACACATACCCACATCTGGCTTCCCACCCGCAGACACGGCCAATTGTGTCTGTAGGGACGCCCGACCAAGTTGGAGGTAACAAGGGGATTCGGACTGCCGAGCCCCGTGTTGGTAGGCAACGGAATAGACTGCCACGCTACCCGGATGCCCCTCAAATCCTTATTTTGAATGAAGTTTTCAATGATGAATAGACTTCATCCAACACCATATGGCACTGCCTGAGTGATATCCATCCATCCATCCGTTATCCAAACCGCTTATCCTGCTCTCTCAGGGTCGCGGGGATGCTGGAGCCCATCCCAGCAGTCATTGGGCGGCAGGCGGGGAGACAGGCCATCACAGTCACATCACAGTCTGAGTGGTATCACATGTCAGAAAGAGACGTCCATGTGTTTCAACTTTAGCCAGGCTTTCCAACAAAAATCATCATCTGACTAACAGAAAGCGTGTTATTCTTTGTTGTAGTTCTCTGAACATAATTGCCTTATGTTGTGAAGCATGGCATGGAGAGAAAAACAAGTAAATGTAATAAAGCATGCCATCCACCATTCTCTCTGAGCCTATCTCATCTCCAGGTTTATCAGAAACAACATCTAGAGGGGCCCTCCTTGTGTGGCTGAATAGTCAAGGGTTCATTGCAGGCTATGTGTGGCCTCGGACTGACATTTCGTTGTAGTCAGAGATCTTCATCCTGCCGTATTCAGTGTTTACTTAATAAGCGCTCCTGACATCCAGTATTAACAGTTCTCCTTCTGCAGTAATAAAAAGGAAAATCACAGAAAACAACACATACGCCCACCATACATTACATAAGCCGAAGTCACACTGTGGGTTAGAATGACTCGCAATTAATAAGATCAAGTGGAACAAAGGCCTTACTATGTGTTAATGTACCCGCCGGTGTGCGTTGCTCAAGATTTAAATCATTCAACCAAACAGAGGACAGCATTTTTATTTTTTTTTGTCTTTAAGGTCAATAATTCCTCATCTGCGTTAAGATGGCGAGATTACGCAAAGTTTACGATCATGTTTCCAACACAAATGAAATCAACCCTAAGGAAGCTGGTGCGCCAAGTATGCTGAATTATCTCCCCCACCTCCACCCCTCACTGCACTCGGGCACAGTCCCGTGGTTAAAAATCAACAGAAAACATGTGTTTATTCCTTTGCCCTAAACACCAAGGAATTACACTTCCAGCCAATTTATCTCGGGACAGCTCTTTTTATGACCTTTGGCCGGTTCCAAGAATAATTCAACCAAGCAAATGTCAGTTCTGTATTTCCATCTTGGAGGAGCACTGAGACCAAACCAAACTGTCATTTTAACTTAAATCAACAATGAGTTTTCCTTAAACTGTTGTGCCTCTCTGCAGCAAAAGAAAAAAAACGCTCTCCCAGATAGGCCGGCTCTTATCTACCACAGATGTATGGATCACCACAGCAACAAACAAACAAACCTGAACATTAGCAGCTCCCCATGACGAGCCATTTGCAAAAACACATTAAGCGTGTCGGAGAAAGCTGAACACATTTGATCCAGTTCAGGACTGTGCATAGATCACACCGAGCAGAAGTGACACACGTGCGGGCTCTGACAAATGCTTACCATGTCCAAACAGTCAGAGATCATTCCCATCATGCATTGTGGCTTGACCAAAATGTACATCTCTTCAGGGAGGAGGAGGTGGAGCTCTGCTTGGAAGCCTCTCAACCGTTGATCCACATTATAGGAGTTTCACTCTCGCCAACAATGGTTTGAAGAAGTATTGTCATCAAACTAGGATGGAAATGTTGTAATGGCCATTGTCTCAACAAGCGCTCCGAACATTACAGGCAAACCCCTAATTTACCAGCTTTAACATGGGGCGTCAGACGCTGAGACCCGTGTGATGTGGGGAGTGATAGACCAATAAAATGTGAGGTGAGTAGAAATGTATATATGCCAGCATTAGCCAGCTATACTCTGCATGGAGAGTCACCTTCAGTCTAACCAACACCACCATCCTCGATCAGGGGTGCCCACTATGTCGATCACGATCGACCAGTAGATCGCGAAGGCAGTGCTGGTAGATCTCCATGACATTCCAAAAAAACTTTTTTTTTTCCCCAAGACATCAGCCTATCATCTGTCCTCCATTTGGCATTTGCCTTTTGATTGACGTAAAGGACGGCCAGTCTGCTGTTGCCTAAAACTAAAGATTCTAGAGCGGAACCTAAAACTTTGTTACATTAGGTTACCATAACAACCAGAGCCCTTCTCGAACGTACCTTGAAGTTCACATGCCCACAACGTGAGCTAACACAGAACTGTATCGAGCTAGCTAGTTCAACTCTCTAAAAAAAAATTCTACTAAAAAGTGAAACAAAACAAAATTGAGTGGGGGAGCCGGACCTAGCAAGAAACAAAAAACCTACCATTTCCATGTGGAATGGGAGGAGGACTTTTTTTCACCAAGTCTTATTCCAAATGCGTTTGTCTCATCTGTCAGTCTAGCATTGCTATCCCAAAGAAAGGAAATGTGGAGAGGCACTTTCGAACTGTTCATAAAAACTATGACAATGACTTCCCTCCGAAAAGCGAGCTGAGAAAGAGAAAGGTGAGGGAACTAAAATCGCAGTTAATCGCCCAGCAGTCACTTTTCACACAGCCGAATTCAAAGGCAAAGGCAGCCACCGAAGCATCTTTACGGGCGAGTCACTCCATCATTAAGCATAAGAAGGCCTTCCAAGATGGAGAGATGATGAAAGAGGCCTGCCTTGAGGCAGCAGATTCGTTGTTTCGGGACTTTAAAAACAAATCAGAAATAATATCTTCAATCAAAGCTCTCCAGTTATCAAGAGATTCTGTCACAAGGCGCTGTGAAGGGATGGGCGATGATTTGACACAGCAGCTTTGGAGGGACATCGTGGACTGCGAGTGTTTCTCACTACAATTGGACGAGTCTACGGACATAAGTGATACGGCCCAATTGTGCATTTTCATTCGCATGGTGTTTCAAGATATGACCGCAAAAGAGGAGCTGTTAACAATACTAGCCATGAAGGAACACACGCGGGGAGAGGACATTTTTCAGATCTTCAAAAACTTTGTGGATAAAATCCAGCTCCCAGTGTGTAAACTGGTGTCAATCCCCACGGACGGTGCGCCTGCTATGGTGGGCCGCTCCAATGGATTTATTGCCAAGTGCAGGGAGGACGATGCTTTCCCGGACTTCCTTAATTACCATTGCATAATACACCAACAAGCATTATGCGCAAAAATGCTAAACATGAAAGAGATCATGGATGTGGCAACCAAACCCGCCTGTTCTCTTCGAGCGAGGTCTCTTCAAAGACGGTTGTTTGGTACACATTTGGAGGAGGCCGACTGTAACTACTCTGACCTCTTGCTACACACTGACGTGAGATGGCTTAGTAGAGGGAGATTCTTGCAGAGATTTCGAGAGCTCTGTCCGGAGATTAAGGAGTTTCTCCTTATCACTAAACATGCGGAACACAAGCAACTTAATGACCATCAGTGGCTGCTAGACTTGGCGTTTTTAACTGATTTAACCAACATGTTGAACGAGCTTAATTTAGAGCTGCAAGGAAAAGACAACAGCGTGGTAAACATGATCAGCTCAGTTAACGCTTTCAAACGGAAAATGCAACTTCTGTCCTCAAAGTTGCAGCGCCGTGATTTGGGAAACTTGCGAAACCTGGCAGCAGAGCTGGAGAAGCAAGGGAGGGCGTGTGCGCAACTTGACAGTGCACGCTACACAGAGCAGATTGAAAATGTCCGGTCAGACTTTGACAAACGGTTTCAAGACTTTGCTTTGCTTGAGCCAATCGCTACATTTATGTGCTACCCATTTGGGGAAGATACAGAGGTGGATTCCCTCGCCTCAAAAATGGCAACACTGTTTCACCTGAACTCGTCTGCAGTGGAGGATGAGATGCTGACAGTACAGGCTGACATTCAGCTTAAGTCCAGGGCGCATGGAGAGTTTTGGAACTTACTTACAGAGGACAAGTACCCAAACATGAGGAAATGCGCAACCTCCTTGACGGCATTATTCGGCTCTACTTGTTTGTGTGAGTCAGCCTTTTCTCACATGAAGATTATCAAGTCCAAATACCGTTCCGCCATGACAGATGATCATTTGGAGGCCTGCTTGAGGCTGGCTACCAACAGCTACTGTCCGAACTATGCAACCCTGTCTGACTCCCTCCAGTGCAGGTCATCCTCAGAGTAGGGAGGTAGAGATCACAAATCTATTTACCACAGCTGTAACGGTTCATGCAGTGATGCAATTTCAACATAGTGTAGTAGCAAATGCTTGGTATGATTATTGCCTGTGTAAGGTTCAATATAAATGCAAATCCATTGCAATACTGTATATGTAACACAACATGTATATAAATACACACACTGCATGTAAATGTTCATATATATGTAAAACATGTATTGAGTATTTTTATTATCATTTTTAATATGAGTAGATCATTTTGACCTGGTCATTTTAAAAGTAGCTCACGAGTCAAAAAATTGTGGGCACCCCTGCTCTACATCTACACCCCTTTATATCCTATATACATTGCGTAACATTGGGCTGGTGTAGGTGGCGAGAGCTAGCAGCATGTGGCTAGTTAGCAAGAGCCCCCGGGATAGCTGATTAGCTCAGACACCCCGTTTATACTTGGTTTTAAAATGCGGTTTTTTTTGCGACAGCCTAAACACAAGCGTAAACGAACCGGTTACTCAAACCACTTGCCGAGGTGGTCTGGGACGCATTTGACCACATGTATTTTGTAGCGTAAACGCTAACGCGTCCTGACGCGTCCCCCGACAAGGACGTAACAGGAAGATACGTCATCAATACCGGATGTGGTGGTTGTTTCGGCAACAGCGCGCCAACTTACGAAAAAATGGAGAGAGGAGAGTAGGTGGTTGGAGTACAAGTGGAACGAGATGCCTCATCTCCATTTGGGCAGAAGAATCAGTCCTGTCAATCTCAACAGTTGGAATAGTCCGTACATGTATATTTCTTCTTGAAACATTAGCTATTGTTTTCACTGCTAATCGGCAAATCTGGCGCTTGACTGAGGCCCTTTGACCTGGTAGCGGAAGTGACGTAGACAGCAACGAAATCTTCTTCTTCGGAGTAACGAAATCTGATCACAAGGCTCATTTCACCCTGAGTTGGAAAAACGTATTGTTTGGATATACTGAATTTGATAGGAACCTCGATTCTCAGTATTATTTAATCAATTTGCTAATTATCTTAACAAGATTTTATATTCACAGATCTAAATTCTCTAGCAAGAAACCTAATTTTCCTGAGCCGTCTGCGCATATCAAACAATATATTTCATCAATATCTGATAGTGAAAATAAAAAAAGCTGTAAAAACATATAAGCCCTTTATGATTTACAACATATTTAGTTAAGTATGTAATTTATTTGTTTTACTTTATACAACCCCCCTGGCGTATTTATGTTAATGTTTATGATAATATATGTGTTAATGTTGTATACATTTAATAATGTGACTATTGTTGATTGACATTGTTGTATACTATTTTTGTTCACTTTTGTTAATAAAGTTAAAAAAAATCTGATCACAAGGGGTCAGCAGGACGCATTTGGAGACGCACGATAGACACAGGCGTAAACGGCGGTGTGTCTCGCTGTCCACTTGTGATCCGATCGCCC
>NW_026611333.1:32500-39058 GCF_029633865.1 Lampris incognitus
GTTGTCGGCATCTGCTAGGGAGAACGAGGGACAACCTAGGGTCGATGTGTTATTTTCCACTCCCTCTCTCCGTTTGTCAGGAGAGGCCCGCGGAAGACCTGCGGATGCTGCGAGGTGTGTTTGACCACGCCAGGACTGACTGACCGGAGGAGGAGGCGTCTGTTGTCCGGACGCCTGACACGAGACCAGACCGGAGGTGTTAAAAGACAAAAAGACGCATCGCCGTTCGACCGGACCGGGTCAACGAGCAGGTCTATAAACCCCCCCCCCCACACACACACACACACAGTAAATCTAAAGAAGCTCAGTCTGGTTCTGGGCTGAACCCCACGCCCCCACCCCACCCCTGAAAACTTCCATCCCCTAGAATCTAGAGGGTGGATGCACAAACGCTGTCTGAAACGCCACGTCCACCCCATTTCCAGCATCCGCTGGAAATGCGAGTGCCATGTGGAATTCATGACGGTTGTCATGGTGCCCACATAGCAACCAGTTATACATGTGCCGCTGCCTCTGGTCTGCTTGGGGATGGGGGAGGGGGATGAGCAAGAGGAGGAAGGATACCGAGAGAGAGAGAGAGAGAGAGAGAGGGAGAGAGAGAGAGAGATGGGAAGGGGAGGGGAGGGGGCAAAAGTGGGGTGCAAGATGGAGGGAATAACAGTGAGCGAGGGCTGGGAACTTGCAAGGGGGCGTGCCTGCCATTTTGTGATTTTGTTTTTGTTTGCGTGTACGTGTGTGAGTGAAACAGCCACAGTCGAAAACAGAGAGAAAGAGACAGGGCGAGAGAGAGAGAGGGGGAGAGAGGGAGAGAGGGAGCTTGAGAGAGAGAGCGAGGGGGGAGAACAAGCGAGAGAGCTTGAGAGAGAGAGAGAGATGCTGGCTGGGCAGAAGAAAGAGCCATCAGCTGGTCTGTGAACCTCTGAGGATGGAGAGACGAAGTGGTGATAGATGAAGAGCTTGAACTCATGGTTGAAAGCTGCAGAGAGCTTTCAAGACACCCTGTCATGTGGGTCACACGGGAAGAAAGAGCATGAGCGAGAGAGGCGAGAGAGAGAGAGAGAGAGGCGAGAGAGAGAGAGGCGAGAGAGAGAGAGAGAGAGAGAGGCGAGAGCGAGAGAGAGAGAGGCGAGAGAGAGAGAGAGAGAGAGAGGCGAGAGCGAGAGAGGTGAAGGAGGGAGGCACTGGACGACGAGCATTGTCATGTCGGCCTATTATATCGTTGCACTTTCCAGTTTCCATGATCATCGGCAGCCTCGTATTAAAGTCGCTGCCTGCATCGAATGTCTGTAAGTTCACTTCGCCATAAACAACAACCGGCCGCCCTCTGAAAGCGCACACGGTGTTCCCGCCGAGCATTACGCTGAATATGAGAGCATGTTCTGCTAATTTCTGCCCTCCTCGGGTTGGTCATGTGAGCCCGTGCAGCGCGGTTCATGGGTAATTGATGGCGAGAGTCTTATTTTGGGAGCGGAATCAAACGACGGGGTTTTACGCTTCACCTGGCAAAAAAAAAAGCACACACACAAAAACACACGTTGACATGCATGCACACGTAGGCCTGCAGACATGCGTGTTGGATCGCTTCGCTCTCGTGGTTCCCCATCGTATGACACACACACACACACACACACACACACACACACACACACACACACACACACACACACATACACCCAGAGCCACAAACACAAACATCAGAGGGTACACGTGAAGTGGCTCTCACACAGAGACACATGCACACACATGAATATTTCAGTCAGCTCGAAAACGTGCAAACCAACCATCGCCCCCCCCCATCCTCCACCCTCCATCCCCCATCCTCCACCCTCCATCCTCCATCCCACCTTCTGTCAAAGCCTGAGCACAGCCACAGGAACGGGCCATAAATGATGGCGAGAATGAGCAGGAGCCAAAGAGGGAAGAGAGCGAGGGAGGCTGAAGCGTCAGACAGACAGACAGACAGACAGACAGACAGACAGACAGACAGACAGACAGACAGACAGACAGACAGACAGACAGACAGCGTAGCGGTGGGGAGCAAAGTTCAAAGCAAGAGAACCAGAGAATCGGGGATGACGGAGAGGAAAATGTAGTCCTCAGGGTTGACGGACAGCTCGGACATCCCCTCTGCTGTCAGGGCTGCTCCAGACAAGAGCCCAGAGTTCGACATCCAAGATGGTTTCATTATTTACAGACTTGGTGTTACTGCATGGTGAGATATTTCAGTTGAACTCGTCCGGATCGCGTGGCGGTCTGTTCCATTGCCTACCAACACCGGGATCGCTGGTTCGAATCCCCGTGTTACCTCCAGCTTGGTCACGCATCCCTACGGACACAATTGGCCGTGTCTCCGGGTGGGAAGCCGGATGCGGGTTTGTGTTCTGGTCGCTGCACTAGCGCCTCCTGTGGTCGGTCGGAGCACCTGTTTGGGGGGGGGACTGGGGAATAGCGTGATCCTGCCACGTGTTACACCCCCCTGGCGAAACTCCTCACTGTCCAAAGACCATGCATCACCTTGAGCGGTCATGACGTCACCAGTGAGGCTCAGTTCGCCCAGTTCACCAGAAGTGTGGGCATCCACAACCAGGGTTAGGGTCAGGGTCAGGGTTAGGGTTAGGGTTAGAGTTAGGTCAGGCTTAGGGTTAGGGTCAGGGTTAAGGTTAGGGTTAGGGTCAGGGTCAATGTTAGGGTCAGAGTTAGGGTCAGGGTCGGGGTTAGGGCCAGGGTCAGAGTTAGGGTCAGGGTCAGGGTTAGGGCCAGGGTTGGGGTTGGGTTAGGGTCAGGGTCAGGGTTAGGGTCAGGATTCAGGGTCAGGGTTAGGGTTAGGGTTAAGGTTAGGGTCAGTGTTAGGGTCAGGGTTAGGGTCGAGGTCAGGGTTCAAAGTCATGGTCAGGGTTAGGGTTAGGGTCAGGATTAGGGTCGAGGTCAGGGTCAGGGTTAGGGTCAGGGTCAGGGTTAGTGTTAGTAAAATAACTAAATACTACCGTTAATGCCATGATTTAATTACAAAACAGATTGTTTCCCCTGCTTATCTGCTTGTGGAAGTCCGCGCATCAGGTGAACTGGGCAAACTGAGCCTCGCTGGTGACGTCATGGCCATTCAAGGTGATGCGTGGTATTTGGACGCATCCGCTCTCCACAGAAGTTAGTGGAAAGGATGTGACAGTTCATCTGCACGCAAAACTGGATTTTGGGGTATGCACTGCACGCAATGTGAGAGTGTAATAACGTGTTATTCGTCCGCAGATGGGTGAGAGCGGGCTCCTGCAGCCCTCACCGGGTCAGCAGAGGGGGTGGAGCAGCGACCGGGACGGCTCGGAAGAGCGAAGTAATTAGCCAAGTACAACTGGGGAGAAAAAAAGGGGGGGGGTATTTCAGTTGAGGAGATGTAAGCATGTACATGTGTGGGTGTATGTACATGATGTAAACTCGTGAAAGCATGTGGCTACTGTACAGAATACATGAAAGAAAGAAAAGAGCCGGCTCCTCAGAAAAGAGCCGTGCTGCCAATTAGATGACATGCTGTCTGAGCTTTTGACACGGTTAGAGCAACTTGTGAAATCTTCCTGTTGCGTAACATGGCGTCTGTTTGGCGTTCCCATGGAGCGTACGGAGAAGACGCGAAGGATGTGCAGCCGAGTGTCCGAGAAGTGCTCTGGCTTTTTCAGCTCGGCCGAGAGGGAAGAAGATGCAGACGCAAGAGTACACGCTCTCTCTGCTGCTTCACAACGTCTTCCTGTGGGATGCTCAATGGCCGGAGGCGGAGGTGAAAGGTCACGGGGAAGCATGGTCGACATAAAAAAAAGAAAGCGGATCAAAAGAGATCTCTTTCCCTCTCACCCAAAATATTCCTCTCTTCTCCTTACCTTTCACACTTCCCCTTTACATCAGAGATGCTTTGCTCCAAGCAGGTGCTGCAGGAGCTACTTGAGATGTTGCAGCGTTGCCCCTCTTGATGGTGTTCCTTGGTGACAGGGTGGTCAGAGCATTCGCATTGCGGCGAACCCTTCTGCATCTTCAGCAGGTAGTATCTCGGGGTCACAAGCGTTTCACCCCTTAGCCTGTGCGCCTTGCCTGAGTGGGGCAGCAAGGACCAAATTAGCCCTCACCAGCGAAAGGGTTTCAACTGCGGGCTCCCATCAACCACAGCCATCTTGAGCTGGTCTCAGCTGCCATGGCTATCTCCCCAATGGCTTATCTCTGTTGTCTGGGTTCCAGACCCGTCTTCTGTGTGGGAAGATGGCAGCGCGAATTCACGTTTGCGGCAGCGTCACCCAGTACCGGGGTGGGACGATGGCGGCGCGAACGACAGCCTCACCCATTACCGTCCATGCAGTGTCTTTGTCCACGTCTGCGTCTAAGTTTGTTTTGTCTTCGTTTGATGGCTGGGAGAGCTGGCGCTGGATCGGCTGGGGGAGCTTGATCTGCTGCGTCCTGTGGGCCCAGGGACCACGGCCCAGACTGGAGCTGCGCCCGAAGAGGTAACACCGGTCTGACAGGATGCGGAAGCGGGGCAGGCTAAGCTAACTGCTAGCCCATGCAGAGCAGCAGTTCCCATAACACCGAGGGCGTTCTGGCAGCGGCCTCACCTAGCATTGACTGTGTTTTAGTGTCGTCGTGTGGAGTGCAGGGAGGTGTGTCGAGGGTGTCTGGTTGGGGGAGCTGGTATTGGATCGGCTGGGGGAGCCTGGTCTGCTGTGTCCGGTGGGCCCGGGGACCACGGCCCTGCCAGAGCTGTGCCCGAGGGGGAAACACCGAGGGCGGTCTGACAGGGTGCGGAGGCTCACTTTTTAGTGGTATCATTTTTGGGGAATTTTGGGTGTTTTTTTGTCTTTTGTGTGACATTGCTGTGGGCTGGGGGAAACGGAATTTCGTTTTGTTTTTGTTATTGTTTTTTGTGTACGGACGTACATGAACGAAGTGATAATAAATTGTTCCTGGTTGTTCCTGATTGTTCTGTCGGAAACAGCGCGCTGATGTTGCTGGGAAACCACGGCTGCTGACTTCAATGAGAAATAAGGCTGCGTACCCTGCTCTGACGAGAGCTTCCTGGAGAATCCTGGTACTTGTCTGTCTTCTGTTGCTGAGAGATGGCTAGCCTGTCCTCCAGGGGCGCTGTGAGTTCGGCAACTAAGATGGTATTTGTGCTTCTGGATAGAAGTACCATGTCTGGTCGGAGTGAGGTTACTGCCACCTCCTCCGGAAAGACAAGTCTCTTCTTCAGGTCCACTTGCATCCCCCAGCTGGAAGCTTTCCAGCCCCCCTTTCTCCCCAGTTGTACCCATCCAATTACCCCACTCTCCCGAGCCATCTCTGTCGCTGCTCCACCCCCTCTGCTGATCCGGGGAGGGCTCCAGACTACCGCACGCCTCCTCCGGTACATGTGGAGTCGCCAGCAGTTTCTTTTCACCTGACAGTGAGGAGTTTCACCAGGGGGACGTAGCGCGTGGGAGTATCACGCTACCCCCTCCAGTTCGCCCTCCTCCCTGAACAGGCGCCCCGACCGACCAGAAGAGGCGCTAGTGCAGCGACCAGGACACATACCCACATCCGGCTTCCCACCTGCAGACATGGCCAATTGTGTCTGTAGGGACGCCCGATCAAGCCGGAGGCAACACGGGGATTTGAACCGGCGATCCCCGTGTTAGTAGACAACATAATAGACCGCGACACTACCCAGACGCCCCGCCAGTCGGCGCTTGATGCAAAATGGAGCACGGGTTCTTGGAGCCTCATCTCCTTCCCTTTGGAAAGTGACAGCTTCGGGTGGGAATGCCTGGCGTTTATTGGCTTTGACCCTCTGCAGGTCCGTCCAAGAAGAGGCAGACACACAAAAACCCGCTCTCATTCGCTCTCTGCTGTGTCACAACATCTTCATGTGGGATGCTCAATGGCCGGAGGCGGAGGCGAAAGGTCACAGGGGAAACATGGCCGACAAAAAAAAAAAAGCTCAGGAGATCTCTCTCTCTCACACACAAAATCTTCCTCACGTCTTCTTACCTTCCTCGTTTCCCCTTTACGCGCGCTCTCCCGATCCCTTCATCCAGGAGAGGTACTTTTATAGCCCACAGAAACTGCCCTCCTCCAGGAACTGCCCTCCTCCAGGAACTGCCCTCCTCCAGGAACTGCCCTCCTCCAGAAACTGCCCTCCTCCAGAAACTGCCTTCCTCCAGAAACTGCCCTCCTCCAGGAACTGCCCTCCTCCAGGAACTGCCTTCCTCCAGGAACTGCCCCCCTCCAGAAACTGCCCTCCTCCAGAAACTGCCCTCCTCCAGAAACGGCCTTCCTCCAGGAACTTCCCTCCTCCAGGAACTGCCCTCCTCCAGAAACTGCCCTCCTCCAGGAACTGCCCTCCTCCAGAAACTGCCCTCCTCCAGAAACTGCCCTCCTCCAGAAACTGCCTTCCTCCAGGAACTGCCCCCCTCCAGAAACTGCCCTCCTCCAGGAACTGCCCTCCTCCAGAAACGGCCTTCCTCCAGAAACTTCCCTCCTCCAGGAACTGCCCTCCTCCAGAAACTGCCCTCCTCCAGGAACTGCCCTCCTCCAGAAACTGCCCTC
>NW_026611334.1:0-39058 GCF_029633865.1 Lampris incognitus
GAGGGGAGTGTGGTGACGTGTTAATATTTTCACACACACACACACACACACACACACACACACACACACACACACACACACACACACACACACACACACACACACACACACACACACACACACACACACGCAGTTCAGGTAAAAAGGACAAGAACAAAGCAGCGATGATTGATATGTCCATGGAGTTTAGCATGACACTCCCGAGACAAAGAGAGAGAAGTGAGAGAGAGAGAGAGGGAGAGAGAGGGAGAGGGAGAGAGACAAATTCTAGAGACCAAGAAAGGCAGATGAAAAGTGACAAAAAGCTCTCGTCATTTTTTCCATCATGGTTTGGCAATATTCTCATTAGATGCTCAGTAATACTGATCAGCGCCAGACAGTGACACAGTGAATGATGGGAGATAGTCGAGATGAAGATGGAATAAGAGAGAAGATGGCCTTTACAGTCTCTTTCACACACGCTCTAACAACAATGAAAGTCATTCCTTTGCAAGGTAGTAATGATGGTTGTCATCTTCTCGGCATCTCCCCCCCCCCTCCCCTCCGTTTAGATGTCTCCACCTCCGCTCTCTACATTCTTTCTCTCTCTCCCTCTCTCCCCTGAGTCTATCACCATCTCTGCCTTTGGACTCCTCTCCCTCCCTTGGGCTCTATTCTCTTTTCTCTGTCTCTTTTCCCACATATGCTCGCCATCGCCACGATGAAAAACAGGGGTGGTCAAACATAACAAAGCCAATGAGAGAGCAGAGGTAATGAGGCTGCGGTGGAGACAAAGAGAGAGACAGCAACGACGAGATGTGAACACAAGGAATGGTCAGATGGCCAGACAGGTGGATGGATGGATGGATGGACGGAGGGATGGATGGACAGAGAGGCAATGCAGTTAGGAACAGATAAATGCAGAGGTGGAGATATCTGCGTATAAAGGATATATGTACACTTGGTTTTATCAATTGAAGTAAATAAAGAGGCTCCAATGTGCACTATTTTCAATAAAGGACTTTAGTTAGCAACTATCTGGTTGCTACCTTTCGTTTACTTTAGCAAAGTTGCCTACAATCATTTTCTATGTCTCATTCATGTCTTTGTGTCATTCATCTTTCTAAGAGGCAAGTCAGTATTTCTTATTTTTTTCCAGGCTTGGCACATTTTGGAGCCAAACTGAAAATAAATCATCACAGTCCTGCCAAAGCTTCAGTTCCATCACCAATGTTGCCTTTACTTTTGAGTAATTATTCGCTGACATCATTTCTTTTTGGCAAGAAAAAACCCATCCTTTGTTTCAAGTTTAGCATCTGCGCTATCACAGAGTGACTGGAGGCAAAATCCAAACACACTGGTGAGGAGGGAAGACTGCGTACTGATGGCAGGGTGGCAACACCTCACCAGTCTGGACCATACACATGTAAGAAATACTGACAGGTGAACACTAACGATTCAATTCTTTCACAATGAAGCCTCCTCAAATGTCTCACAGAGGTCAGGACTCAGAAGATAGACTGAGGACATAAATACGGACAAGTTCTGCTCAACTCTTGTATATTTCCCTTAGTGGAGAAACACAAAGGCAGGGAATGGAAGGATGATGGAGGAAAGAAGATGGCGCTGGAGAGAGGGAAGAGAATGAAAATACTACATTGATGGCGTGATGGATGGATGGATGGATAGATAGATAGATAGATAGATAGATCGATAGAGACAGACAGACAGACAGACAGACAGATAGATAGATAGATAGATAGATAGATAGATAGATAGATAGATAGATAGATAGATAGATAGATAGATAGATAGATAGATAGATAGATAGATAGATAGATAGATAGATAGATAGATAGATAGATAGATAGATAGATAGATAGATAGATAGATAGATAGATAGATAGATAGATAGATAGAGATAGATAGATTGTTGGATAATACTTAACAGACTCACAGCTGTTGTCTATGGTACATAAAATAAGAACCCGATGACCATTACGTGTATCAAACACAGATTCCCTGCTCTCCCCATACCTCGGAGCGAACAAATATTTGTCTTATTACCATCACTCTTTTCATTCTTTCCTTCATAACACCCACCCCTCTCTCCGGGCCGTGCATGACTTCAATACACACACACACACAACACACACTCACACACAACACGACACACCAGTGCAGAGAAAACTCTCCCCTTTCCTCTCTGCAATCTATCTATCTGCTTCTCCCTCTCTGTCTCTCCTTTCTTCTTGTTATCTATCTGTGTTCATCTGCCTCTGTCTCTTTCTCTCGCTTTCTGCTCCTCTATTCCTCTCTCTCTTCCTCCTAGATCACAGTTGTGGCTCTGCTCTGCATTAGTTCTGCTCGGTTTGAAGCGATCAGCGTGTATGATCACTACCAGACACAACCTGAGGAGAGAAGGGGATGTATGTGTGAGACAGATAGGACGGGAAGGGGATGATGTGAGGGAAGGAAGAGAGAAAGATAAAGAGAGTAGAAGATGGAAGTGAGTGAGACAGAGAGAGAGTGAACATAAAAAGACAACATCAGACAGTGGCTAAAAGGGACAAAGTGATTGGGGTGTAGAATGACAGGACTGTGTGTGTGTGTGTGTGTGTGTGTGTGTGTGTGTGTGTGTACACATGCTGATGTCTGCAACACTACACATAGTTGTGTCCAAAGGTCATGTGTCCCCATCCTGTTCTCCGTGTGTGTGTGTGTGTGTGTGTGTGCGTGCGTGCGTGCGTGCGTGCGTGCGTGTGTGTGTGTGTGAGCACTGCAAAAGAAAACTAACAGCAAACATTCAGAATCATCATCTATTCATTACGCATTTGTTTCTTTATGGCCGTGTTGCCACTTGGGTTAAACGCATCTTAACGGAAGTTGTGTCACGAGACACATTGTGTGTCAGGAGACAGACATGTGCTGTCATACGACACATCATATGTGGAGATCTTCGCGTGGCCCTGAGTCTTGTGTTTCCGTTTGCCTGTGTCTCTGAAGAAAGCAGCCCTTGTGTTGAACTCGTGTTGAACTGTTGACTGGGATTAGTTCTCCCTGCTGCATGCAGGACTGATTCTACATGTTGATGGTCTTTAAACAGCGACGTGCTCAACGTGTAAGACTTCTGTGTCTTGCTGAACTATAAGACTCCCGTCTCTTCGGGGAGACACAGCTCCCTTTGACGTTTGTGAAAGGGTTTTTCTCTCCGGTACATTGTCCATCCATCCATTATCCAAACCGCTTATCCTGCTCTCAGGGTGGTGGGGATGCTGGAGCCTATCCCAGCAGTCATGGGCAGCAGGTGGGGAGACACCCTGGACAGGCTGCCAGGCCATCAGACAGGGCCGAAACACACACACATTCACACCTAGAGACAATTTAGTACGGCCGATTCACCTGACCTACATGTCCTTTGGATTGGGGGAGGAAACTGGAGCACCCGGAGGAAACCCACATAGACACAGGGAGAACATGCAAACGTCACACAGAGGATGACCTGGGACAACCCCCAAGGTTGGACTACCCCAGGGCTCGAACCCAGGACCTTCTTGCTGTGAGGTGACCGTGCTAACCACTGTGCCACCGTGCCGCTCCAGTACATTGTATACAATATATTTTAATCCTCAACCCATCAATGTTTTGTGTGTTATTTCATGACTCGTGAGTGTTGGCAGGCAATTTCCACGACATCGTGTGTGTGTGTGTGTGTGTGTGTGTGTGTGTGTGTGTGTGTGTGTGTGTGTGTGTGTGTGTGTGTGTGTGTGCGCGCGCGCACACTATCTATGCAAGTGTGTGTGCATGTGTCCAATTAGGGCCATGCATGTCACAACAAGTTGCTTTTTAACCCCCTTTTCAGCAACTGTGACAGTGTGACATAAGGTTTCATTTGGCTCTGGTTGTGTTTTTTTTTTTTTAACTGCCCACGCAAGATTATCTTCATAGTAGGCCATCACACAGTGGTCACTGCATTCAGCATGTCGGCTCAATGCAGCGTGAAGCAGGTTATTTGGAACGGATTTGTTTCTAACCGCCGGAGCAAGACAGGTGGTGGTCAGGTTGCACACAACTCAATCATGCTGATAAAGATGGATGGATAGATGGTGGAGATGTGGGTAGACAGGATGGATGAGAGGAGAGACGGAGAGGCAGACAGACTGGGCGTCACCTCCCACTCAGTCAGAAGGTGAAACAGATGGATAATTTGTGGATCGACAGGAGAGGTGGGTGGAGACACGGAAAGGCTGACAGATGGGGAGACAGGGTGGCCTGGTGGTTAGAGACGAACCTTTTAGCTGCTGGCTTATCATAACTCACTGTGGGCAGGTGGGCTGCGCTGAAATGCCTACAGTTTTAAGTGTATTTATAGAAAGGCTAACTGATGGACTGACAGATATGTAATCAATCAATAAATCAATCAATTCATTATCCAATTAATCAATCAGTCAAACTCCATTCATATAGTACATTGTCCCTGCAATGTCCTTTAAATGAGGGCATGTCAAAAGCCAGGAAAGAAGACAATTACCTATATATAGTAGGTGAGAGAGAGAGAGAGAGAGAGAGAGAGAGGAGAGAGAGAGAGAGAGAGAGGAGAGAGAGAGAGAGAGAGGAGAGAGAGAGAGAGAGAGAGAGAGAGAGAGAGAGAGAGAGAGAGAGAGAGAGAGAGAGAGAGAGAGAGAGAGAGCGCATAAGTGTGTGTGTGTGTGTGCTGACGGGTGGTGCCAGTGTGGTACGGCACAAGTGTATGTCTGGCATTGCATCTGTGTGAGTGTTGACATTGTGTCGTGGGGCTGAGGTTGGTGGGCTTGTATAGAGTGTGTGTCTAACAAGATGGAGTGCAGAAGATAAGGACGGCAGGTTTCATGGTAAAAATAAAACCCTACATAAAAATCACAGAAGCTTCAGTGTGTACTAAACCCTCTGAGCTGACTGTTCAGCCAGTGAATGGCTTTAACCACGCTTTGTTGTGCCCTGTGATTAGTTTACCTTTTTATTGTATTGTAAAGTGAATCAAATTCAAATCACTTGTAGGGAATTCAACCGTAAAAACAAAGCTGATAGTTTGATTTATCGACAGTCAGTGGATGTTGTACACGGATTTTAAGAATTTAAACATTAAAGTTTCAATGCCGCTAGTTTTATAACTGGGGATGTCTATTCTAGTTTAGTGTTGTGGTCTCATAAAAAGGCTCAAAATACACCAGATTTTATTGTGCTGAAAGTATGCACTAGGTATGCTGATTTATGACATGCAGGAACCTTGGAGTCTATCTATCAATTCAGTATATGGGGAGGAAATGGAGAGGCAGGATGTGTGTGAGGAAAAAGGAGGAAAAGAGAGAGAGAGAGGGAGAAAAGAGAGTGAGCTGAAAAGGTGTCTGCGGTTTAAAGACAAGCCTGCTTAAACTCAAAACTTCCCCTGCTGCAAACAAACAAACAAACAAACACACACACACACACACTATGCTTTGGCTCTAACTGCCCCTTCAGTCCGTATTGCTGGGGTTTAACTGGTTTTCAGGTTCATGGTCGTTAGTGGGGTCACTGGTGGATGAGCTGAGGGGCCACTGAATCCACTGGTCAGTGGTGCTGGATGTGACTGTGCCCTGATGTCCACAATCCATAAAGACAACAAATGGGATTCAGACGTGACTACACACAGCACATCTGGACCACAGCTGTCTACACTCTGTGGTGTGTGTGTGTGTGTGTGTGTGTGTGTGTGTGTGTGTGTGTGTGTGTGTGTGTGTGTGTGTGTGTGTGTGTGTGTGTGTGTGTGTGTGTGTGTGTCATCCGCTCAACCACACACACACACACACACACACACACGCACAAACAAACAAAAGCCCACCCAATTACGTACATAAGCCTGTGTGCCAATGGTCTTCTGTATTTAAGGAGAAAGTAGCAAAAAGAAAAGAGAGAACGAAATAAAAGCAAAAAAGAAGAAGATGGGAAACAATAAAAGAAAGAACATGGTAAGGCAAAACATGAGAGTTAAGTTACTAATAAAAAAAGAAAATGAAACAACATTGACCCATGGCAACCACTGCAAATACTAGCTTAATGGTTGCAGGTGTAGAGCTCCATCAGCAAACTGATGGTGTTCCAACAACTATTAGCTGGAACTGCTTGTTGTATGGTATCGATACAGCGATGATGCAGGGGAGAGAGAGAGAGAGAGAGAGAGAGAGAGAGAGAGAGAGAGAGAGAGAGAGAGAGAGAGAGAGAGAGAGAGAGAGAGAGAAGAGAGAGAAAAGAGAGAGACAAAGAAAGAAAATGAGAGGGGGGGGACTCAATAGCAGAATATAGAAGAATGGGTACTGTAGGAGCCAAATGTATGTCAAACTATATTGACTTGATCCCAACCACAAGCAGGCGCACACACACACACACAAAATACAATGAACACCCTTTCTATGAGGGCATTGTAAAAGCGAATTCGCTGTTGTTGGTATGGCAACTATACACATAAATGATTGTCCAATATAAGGAAAATAAAAAGATGGTATCATTTACAAAGAAACTCTATTATTCTATCAAAACATACTATCTTCTTCTTTCGGCTTGTTCCCTGTTTCTCAGGGGTCGCCACAGCGGATTGTACAGTTTCCATCAGTACCCTGTGAGGGCACAGCACCAATGGCGGCCGTTGTTAACCCGGGCCTCGTCATTCCGCATACTGACTTGGCAAAATTTTACACTGGATGCCCTTCCTGACACAACCACTAACCCTATGGATGGGGCACAGGTAAAGCACTGGATGCCATCCCAGTGTTCATGGACTTGCACCCTGTTGCTGCTATCCAAACATACTACAATGTACTGGAACTATCTTTGCATGAATAGACAAAGATGAACGGAAAGATGAACAGAAAAAGATGAACAGAAAAAATAAGCACGACTATCATATTTCTTCACTTTCTTCTTCACACTTCTTTCTGCTTGGCTCTCTCTCCCTCTCTCTCTCGCTCTCTCTCTCTCTCTCTCTCGCTTGCTCTCTCAAAAATGTATAACATCATCTGTAATTGCTAAATCATTAGAGAATGTATTGCAGAGTAACTGACACATTCAGTGAGAGCTCGATAACATCTGGTAATAGGACTCATGAGAGGAGTACAGAGAGAGAGGGGAGCGAGAAGGAGAGAAAGCGAGAGAGAGGGAGAACAGGTGTACAGTTCAGACAAGAGCGCACACAAGACGAAAAGACTGAAAGAGAACAAGACCGACGTATGAGAAGTGACCGAGGGCAGAGCTGAATGACAGAACCAGAGAGAGCGAGCGATTGGATATAAAGCGGTGTAGTGTTTCAGAACGATTAACACTGCCCCACTGTGTTTGAACAACTCACTCCTTTGGGGATTTTTAGTCAAACATTAGTGAAATGACACTAATGACAGCATGGAGAGAGTTTAACTGTAGAAATCTAATCAGCGACTACCATCGCTGCAGGGCTGGGCCGCTCACACAAATGGACAGACGCAGGAAGCGCGCACACGCGCACACACACACACACACACACACACACACACACACACTACTAACATGTGTACACACGCGCACATACACTACTAACATGTATACACACACACGCACTACTAACGTGTACACACACACACACACATACACTTGCACATACACTACTAACATGTGTACACAAACACACACACCACAAATCGACATCACATCCTATACTTACACTACCCTGTCTTTTTTAAGTTATCCACTATGGACAATATGGGAATTGAAGTCACGATCGCAACTATTCAGCAATGGATCAACAGTAGACTGTCACACTTGATTAAAGGATGATTAACTTTTCCCTCTTTTCATGTAGTTTTACGTGGTTGGCCTGCAGTCAGCGCAAGAGTCTGGTACAATTAGAGCCCATGGTTTGGTATTCACACTTCAGAACAGGATTTGGCCACAGACAACGTGAAATGAATCACATTTGGCATCGTAAATGATCGCAAGTTTTGGCTAGATTGCATCATTTCAGCATTTAAAATCACTGCAGTTGAGTTAGATTCATTAAGGGTGACTTTCCCAAAGTCTATAAAACTGCTCATGTATCCATCAAACAATCTGCCCATAAATCATCCTCTTAATGAAGACAGAGCTGTGCCCAGACTGAGGCCTCTGGTCGCAGCTGCTCCAGGTTAGAGGACCACTTCATCGATAACTCACACAGATACACAAAAAAGGAGGTGCGCCCACACACACACATACACACACACACACAGACAGCCTCAACCAGACAGCTCACAAAGGCTGCTGGGTCAGGCCATCAGTCGTAAAGTCACAAGTCCCCGTTTCCATTTGATGTCTGACTTTTAGCGGGGGGCCCCTCGCCTTATAATGAGATTTAACGGGACTCTGCCGGTAAACAATGGCCATGTGGAGCTGGCGGAGGATTAGCCCCATAAACATGACACACCTACTGAATCAGATCCGGACTGAGGAGAAAAACAGCTTTGATAAGGCGAGGCAGTAAACTGTCAAGGCTGGAGAGAGGATCAGAGCTGTTGGCATACACACTTAACAAGGGGAAAGAAAAAAAACTTTGATAGTTCGTAAATCACAAGCATGATGGGAAAAAAGAAGAAAAAAAGACTGACTGTAACATAAGCATCCCTTTTTCCTCATCCTTATTTTCATTTCTTAATGTAATAACCAAAACTAGAGTATTCAATTTGAATATGCAGCATCCAATCAGTATCAAGCCTGTGATAGGAGGAGACCATTGGTTCATGTCTGCTTTCATTACACTCAGTAGTGTAAACCCACCAATGATAGTTAGTGACAGATGAGTATAGTAAAGGCCATGACATCCTGATATCTCTCTCTCGCTCGCTCTCCCTCTCTCTCTCTCAGATCAAAGTGAATCCAGCTGGTAGTGATCCTAACCCTCCACGCGGTGGGACGTGACCCACCGACCTTCCGACACACACTGGGCCGACAGCTAGACCTGCCTGCAGAATGCTGTGGGGTGTGTGTGTGTGTATGTGTGTGTGTGTGTGTGTGTGTGTGTGTGTGTGTGTATATGAGCGTGTGTAGGTGTGTCTGAACATGTGTCTATTTGTGTGTGATCGTCAGTGTGTTCCCGCCTGTGGGTTTTGTGGAACCCTCTGGTGCCTCTTCACCTTGAGGTCAGAGGTCAACAGTGCAATCAAAGCCAGCTTCCATCTGCTACCCGCTCTAACACGTTCTGTGTGTGTGTGTCTGTTTTTTTGTGTGCAAAAGAGTGCATTCCTGCACGTGTGTATGTGACAAGGATAGAAGGATGGGCAGAGAATCTGTCTTACAATGTGCGAGTGTGTGTCGGTACGGGTGAAAGATTTCATCTACAAAAAGAGCATACCCCCTGTGCTGGGAGACACATTTATGTGTCTGTGTGTGAGTGTGAATAGCCCAAGCATCCTTCTGTGTGTGTGTGTGTGTGTGTGTGTGTGTGTGTGTGTGTGTGTGTGTGTGTGTGTGTGTGTGTGTGTGTGTGTGTGTGTGAGTGTGTGTGTTTGCCCTCCAGCAACGGTTGCCCTGTTGTCCACAGGAATCCCTCATCAAAGAGCAGAGAATGTTCTTGGTGTCTGGACCATCAAAACCTGTCGGTAACTTCTGAAGCTGCAGTCAGCATTCATGAGGAAAAGCGTTTCGACTACGAAATGGCCAAAGTCACACAAAATGGTCAACTGTGACACCCAACAGCAGCACTTTAGTTTCCATTTTCGGGATATTTCATATATTAGCAAAATAGGAAAACAGACCATATACCTAATGGAAGTCTAAATAATTTAAAAAAAAATCCTGTTGTTAAGAGCATAATGATTTATATCTAAGGCTTGTATTTTTTCTAGACATTTGGATTATAGAATGTCATAGTAGTGTTGACACATGGAAAGGTATGTGAACCAAAGTGCATATCTTGCGTGTCTGATGCTTCTCCTGGATCGCCACCTTGCCGTGGTGGAGAAGCTCAAGGCGGATAAGTCAAGGGGGAGGCTCCAGATGAAGCGCGATCCAACAAAGACCTCAACGGTGGAACTGGTGGAAGATGTCTCCAGGTCAATTGGCAGTGCAGGTGGACAGAGGGTGCTCCCCAATTGTCTTGGTTCTCCATGCCTTTGGACTCTGGCCACCCCTTGCCAAGGACCGTGTGGTGGCCGCAGGCACATCAGCCACTCCATGTAAAAAGCTGTCACACACAGGCGTCCTCCCATTATGCAGCTCTACGATCAGCCTCTACACCCACCTGAGGACCCAAAGGGACCCAGAGGGAGGGCAGTCATATTCAACCCTGAGTGACCACCGATGATGATGAGACTCTTCTAGACTAAAGGTTATTGGGCATTTGTCATCAGAGCCCCCAGACATCACCCTGATCTCCTCAGGCTAGCTAACAGCTGAGTTAGCTAGCCCTTTCACTTGTTAAAGTTACATTAAATAAGCTAATTTTTATCTAACGCTTTTGAATAAAGAATTTTAACCACAGTTTATTTTGACTGAGTCTCAACATATCAAAGCTCATTGTCATTATAGCTGTAGTAGCAGATAATAGGAGCAATATCAGTAATAGGAATGGCAATGCTGGGAAGACATGGGCATTAAATGTTACACCATTTTTCTTATCATTACTGAAACAAGCAAAGTTGACTAAGAGCTCCGTGTGATACGAAGCAACGGTCAAGCCTGGGAGCAGATTCAGAGACACATAAAGCTCCCAGGATGTTAAGGGATGACACATGGAACAGTTTGGTGGCTCTAATCCTTCTGTTTAAGCAGGGAAGTTGACTGGGAGCTCATCCCCTTTTTACTAGCTACACCCTTTGTGTGTGTGTGTGTGTATGTGTTGTCATAATAAATTAGGGGAGTGCAGCAGTTAAAACACGACTTTCCCTGGTCTCGCTCTCTGCCAATTTAGCACCGATTCAAGGCACATCAACTCGTATGCCCAACACCTTGTCAAATATCAAAAAACGGGAAAGATTTATCCAGCTGTTTTCTTACAGCGAGATGCTTCAAATCAATGTCACAGGATTAAGATTTTTTTTCATCAGCCACCATTATCTTGCATTCAACAACACATATCCCTAAGATAATACATCAGTCTGTCCTTCTGAGGGAAGTTTTTTTTTTTCTCCTCAATTGTACTTGGCCAATTACCCCATTTTCCAAGCCATCCCAGTCGCTGCTCCACCCCCTCTGCCGATCCAGGGGAGGGCTGCAGACTACCACATGCCTCCTCCGACACATGTGGAGTCGCCGGTCGCTTTTCACCTGACAGTGAGGAGTTTCGCCCCAGTCCCCCTCCCCCCGAACAGGTGCCCTGACCGACCAGAGGAGGCGCCAGTGCAGCAACCAGGACACATACCCACATCCGGCTTCCCGCCCGCAGACATGGCCAATTGTGTCTGTAGGGACACCCGACCGAGCCGGAGGTAACACAGGGATTTGAACCGGCAATCCTCGTGTTGATAGGCAACAGAATAGACCGCTATGCTACCCGGATACCCCGAGAAGGTTTGAAGCAATCTGTGCAGGGTGATGAGTAGGTTTGCATGTAGTTTGAAATACAGTATGCCAACATGAAGCTACAGCACTGTATAACTATCAGCCAGATACAGAAACCAGCAGTGGAAACACCACATAGTATAGAGGAAATGGTGTTTGCTTTGAAACTGCGCATTTGAATTTCCTGACTTGAAACCAAATCAGACTTCTCACTTAAAACGTAGTTGTCATTATTTACTCACATTCACAACTAAGTCCTTATTATTGCTTCTACCGTCCCGCATTGGTGGTCAGTGACCAGCTCCAACTGATGCAGTGGATGGTTCACTGCCTTGTTCAATTGCAGCTATTGAGCGAGGGGAGTAACTCAGACTAGTCTCAGCCAGCCAAGAGAGTTCAATCTTGTAACACTCTGGTCAAAAGCTCGAGTTTTAAAATCAAAGCTATTGTAAATCCCCTTTATTAAGTGAGATAACTGTTGACTGCCTCAAACCCAATGACTTTGGATTGTTTTGGAATATGCACACACGCACGCACACGCACGCACGCACGCACGCACGCACGCACGCACGCACACACACACACACACACACACACACACACACACACACTGTAGTAAGCTCCACCATGGTGGCTGCAGGTGTTAAGGTTTTTTGTTAAAATCAGATATATTAGTGACTAAATATGTGTTATTATGCCTATAACGCACACTTGTGAATGTGTGTGAGTGTGAATGGGTGTGTGTGGGGGTTATGGCAGTGTGTGTGTGTGTGTGTATGCGCGCGCGCGTCACAATGTACTTGGGAGTGTAGTATGTGCATCCATGTCATAGTACCGTTGTGTGAGAGGTGGACCTGGCTGTATAAGCCTACTGTGCGTACACCTAGCTCACATACAGTACGTGGGTGCATGTGTATATATGTCTACATGTGTGTATATGTGTGTTACACCCTAAAGCCAACATTTGCGTTCAGAGGGGAGGCGGGAGTTGGTCCTTTTACAGCACCCATATGGTTCTCATTTTTCTATACACATTCATGAGCCATTTCTGCATTTTTTTTTTTTGGGAAAAAAATAAGGGGAGGGAGCGGAAAGGAAGAGAGAGAGAGAGAGAAAGAAAGAAAGAGAGAAAAAAATGATTGAATTCCCAGTAGAGATGTCAGATCAGAGAGCCGACTTGTTTCACAACTAGCCTGGTTACAGAGACTAATGTGAAGGACCTCACAGGGTTTACCTTTCTCTCTCTCTCTCTTTCTCTGTATCTCGTTCTGTTTACCTCTTTCTAATTCTGTCTCTTGGCCTCTCACTAAATCTCTCTCTCTCTCTCTCTGTATCTCGCTCTGTTTACCTCTTTCTCTCTCTCATACACACTCTCTCTCTCTCTCGTTCTCTCTCTGTATCTCGCTCTGTTTACTTCTTTCTCTCTCTCATACACACTCTCTCTCTCTCTCGTTCTCTCTCTCTCTGTATCTCGTTCTGTTTACCTCTTTCCAATTCTGTCTCTTGACCTCTCACTAAATCTCTCTCCATCCCTGTTGGTCTCGCTGGTTTTCTCTGTCCGTCTTTCTCTGTCCGTCTTTCTCTGTGTGTCAGTTTTATGTCTCGTCACCTCTCCTTGCCATTCTATTCGTCTACCTTGTCTGTCTCACTGCACATTTCCATCGATGCCGTGTATCTCACAAACACATCCACATGTCTTTCCCCTCCCGCCATGCCCCCCCCCCACTTCTTCTCCTGCACTCTCTCATCGCGTCTTTCTCAGACAAACAGAAAAATATTTTGTTTGATTTTTCACACACACACACACACACACACACACACACACACACACACACACACACACACACACACACACACACAGAAAGACTCTCTTGCAACTGCGTAAGACACACACACTTGAAAACAGACCTCACAAAACGTCTCGGCAGCTCGTGTGCCCCAAGGACAGAAAGGAGGAAAACCAAAACCATACGAGCTCGGAGAGCACACGAGACAGACAGAAGGGTAAGGACAGAGGAAGAGAAAGATGAGGCGTATCCATTATTCACAACATCTTTAATGATGATGTCCCAGCACTATTAAGACAGGGACAAGTCAAAAAGAAACTTGCGACTGGCCGGTGACCATTTGTCTTACGCGGGTGTGGACTGAGTGTGTGAATGTGTACACCGACACATGCAGGCGTGTCATTTGTGAGTTAGTGTGGACATGAGAGTGTGTACAGGGGAATTTGTGTGCAATTCCGAGTGACAATAAAGTGAGTCTTTGTCTGCAGCAACAGCGAGGATGTGTTCACAGTAAAATACACATATCTGACTTAGAGCTGCATGAGTGTGTCTTTGTTTGTGCGTGTAAGAAAGATGTCTCTGCTTTAAACTCAAAAAGCCAACAAATCAGCCAGCAGCCACCTCTGTATGGTCTTTATAACCCAGCTTGTACTGTGTGTGTGTGTGTGTGTGTGTGTGTGTGTGTGTGTGTGTGTGTGTGTGTGTGTGTGTGTGTGTGTGCGTGTGTAGGTCTGTGTGCAGGTCTGTGTGTGGGTAAGAGCCGTCAAGGATCGGAGTGTGAACAAGCAGCAGCTGGTGAGAAGTGGGGGACTGACAAGGTGTTTAGAGAGCGTGAGAGAGACAGAGAGAGAGAGAGAGAGAGAGAGAGAGAGAGAGAGAGAGAGAGAGAGAGAGAGAGAGAGAGAGAGAGAGAGAGAGACAGAGAGAGATAGAAGTGGCAGAGAGACAAAGATAGAGAGGAGAGAGACAGAGAGGACAATCACAGAGGAATGGAGTGAAGAAAAGAGACCATAAGCCAAGAGAGAGGGAGAGGAAATGGAAAGACAGGAAGTGTATGAGAAAGAAAGAAGAAGAGAGGAAATGCAGGGGACCGAGAATGAAGGAGAGGGGAGAGTGAGCTGTGATGAGGTGCTCGGGATTCTAAGATGGGCCAGCCTCAGATCAAAACCTTCCTGCCGCAAACAGGCACAGACACACAAACTGTGTTTGTGTGAATGAAACGGTGAACCTCACCCCAGTTGAGCCCAAACGACACAAAGGGGATGTCCTGATTTGAAGGGCACAACAGCGCTTCCCCTTACATTCCACACCAAACCAGCACCAGCTCTCTTGGAATGCATATGAAAGTGTGCCGGCGTGCACGTGTGTGACATTGATTCATTGTGTGTGTGTGTGTGTGTGTGTGTGTGTGTGTGTGTGTGTGTGTATGGTATGCTTTTGCGGGTGCTGGTGTAAAGGGTGTCCGTATCATATTCGCATTCTTTTCTGTGGAAACTATCAACTTTTTCATTTGTCCTAATCACGCCCGTTCTTGCTTTTGCATCTATAAACGAGAGCGTGTGCATATTTGTGTTTGTGTGCATGTGCGAGTATGTATCATGTTCACATTCTTTCGTGAGGGAATATGAACTCGGAATACAGATGACTGCTTTTGTGGGTTCGGCATCTGTGCGTGTGTGTGTGTGTGCACGCGCACACACATACACTACCTTTTCAGGTCTGTGTGTCTGCATCTGTGATTTTTGCACCTGTCAAAGGGATTGCTTCTCTGGATAGCATAGTGGTCTATTCCGTTGCCTGCCAACACGGGGATCGCCGGTTCGAATCCTCGTGTTACCTCCGGCTTGGTCGGGCATCCCTACAGATATAATTGGCCGTGTCTGCGGGTGGGATGCTGGATGTGGGTATGTGTCCTGGTCGCTGCACTAGCGCCTCCTCTGGTCGGTCGAGGTGCCTGTTCGGGGGGGTAGGGGGAACGGAGGGGAATAGTGTGATCCTCCCACGGGCTACGTCCCCCTGGCGAAACTCTTCACTGTCAGGTGAAAAGAAATGACTGGCGACTCCACATGAATCGGAGGAGGCATGTGGTAGTCTGCAGCCCTCGCCAGCTTGCCAGAAGGGGTGGAGCACCGACCGGGATGGCTTGGAAGAGTGGGGTAATTGACCACATACAATTAAGGAGAAAAAGGGGGGGGGGGCCCAAAAAAAGAGATTGTTTCTGAGTCGAAATTGTTTCCGTCTATGTACACTTGTTGGTGTTTGTATTTGCGGCTACTGTGTGTGCACATGTGCTGAGATAGTTTTTTAGATAGCTTTATCCCGTAATTGAACCCCTCCCCCGTCTCAGTTCAACACATTTAATCAAAGATGCAATGCAATGCAACAGTGTTATATGAACACTGTCTTTATTACTATCCGTCGCTTTCTTTCCCTATTGTTGTCTACACCGCTCTATCTCTTTTTATTGTTTTATGATGAATCCTATTATCGAGAGGAAATTGTCTCTCGCTGGAGTGAAAACACTTATCTATTAAATCTCTGTCTTTGTCTCGCTCCCTCTCTCTATATCTCTCCGTGTGTAAATCACAGGGGACTGGATATGTGATGACAATCAGCTGATATGACCAGAGGAAGAGCATTAATCTTCTTCGATATTCATGTCACAGGATGAAACCCCCCTTTGCTGAGAGCAAAGGAGGGTTTCTATCTCGCTCTTTTTTTTTTTCAACAATCGTGTCATACACTGATGTTTGTCTTCCTTTCCTGTTTTAGGTGGGATGGCTCGCGTTGCTTGGATGGGCTGCCACTGCACCTAAACGAATTACAGAAGCATTGGATTTTTATTATCAGGTTGACTGAATACCATTTTAGAGATTTTCATTTGCTCTTATTCCAGTCTGGGCCTTTTGCATCAAAAAATATTCAAATGCTATTTCCAAGAATTTAACATGCTGATGTCAGCTGGTATTGAATGGGACCTCTCTTGTGTGGCTAAGAGCTTACGACATGGTTTTGTTTTCCTTTTAATTTCAACGTTAACATCAGATGTTATGCAGATATGCAACCAACTCTTGTTGCAGCTCAATATTGGAGCCTGTCTTATGCTGACATACTTGTTTGTTCCAGTATACCTGTAAAATCCCAAGGTCAAAAGTAAAGTACTGTGGTCTCAACTCGCTGCCTTCTCATCATTTCGATCTCCAATTTCACCCCATCCTACATCTTCATTTCAAAGTTGTGAGCCATAGCTTGTATAAAGAGCATTATTGGCACAATGTAAACAGAGAAAAAAACAGCTCACTTACACCCCCACAATAGTAATTCATAGTGCGATACAGAAGATTAGGACTTTAATATTGCTAGCAGAGAAAAGATGGATCAAGGATTTTCATGGACAGTGTATTATAAATGTCTAATTAAATTATATGCAGAGACTAATTCTGCAAAACTGCTAATTTTGCAATTTCCTGAGGGGACAATTCTTTAAATTCTTTATTTAGGTTACAGTCTGAGTCTGATATATCTGGCAGAGAAACCACTGATCCTCTTCATTAGCAAACAGACTGGTGGGCGATTACAGAGGAACTGATAAAAGAGACACATAGGGAGAGAGGGGGGGTAGGGAGAAAAAAACAGCAGAGCAAGAAATTAAAAAAGAAAACAAGAAAAAGACAGGATGTGACAGAGAGAGAGAGAGAGAGAGAGAGAGAGAGAGAGAGAGAGAGAGAGAGAGAGAGAGAGAGAGAGAGAGAGAGAGAGAGAGAGAGAGAGAGAGAGAGAGAGAGAGAGAGAGAGAGAGAAAGCCAGCATAAGAGTGAGAGAGTGCTGGGGAATGCTTCTGAGAACAAAGTGATTAAGCTTGTTAAAATTCTAATGACAAAGAATTACAACCAAGACCTCCGGATGTCCGGCTCTATGTGTGTGTGTGTGTGTGTGTGCACGTGCGGGCATGTGTGTGTGTGTGACTATGTTCTTGAGTATCTTCAATAAGCCAGCCAGGTGCAAACCTTCACCAAGAAATGTCGAGAAAAGAAAAATGAGAGCGAGAAAGAGAGACAGACAGACAGAGAGAACTGCAAAATGAGAGCAAATGAGGAACGAGGAGAGAGACAAGACAGAAAAGGATGAAAAAAGCAAAGCAATAAAGTGGAGAGTGGAAGGGATTAAGTGAATGGTTAAGGGGGAGATAGAGAAAGAAGAGAGGTCAAATGAACAAGAGAAAGGAAAACAAAGCCAAGAACTAACATGACAGAGTTGGGTGTGTTCCAGTAAGGCCACAACCCCCAGGAGCAGATCTGCCCCATTCATTAAGGAACTGTACTTGTGTGTGTGTGTGTGTGTGTGTGTGTGTGTGTGTGTGTGTGTGTGTGTGTGTGTGTGTGTGTGTGTGTGTGTGTGTGTGTGTGTGTGTGTGTGTGTGTGTTGCATCACTTTGGAATGTGAAGAATCCCTCTCTCTGAGCGTGTCTTCACCACAAAATACACTTTCACCAACTTTGTTATCAGTTTCTTCTGTCCTTGTGAGGAAATGTGAGATAAGAATGTTAAGGATGAGTTAACGAAACTCTGCAATGACCTCTCCTCAGTACGCATCATTTACATCAGCTTCTCAGCATCACGCTAACACCCTCAAGCAGCACTAGCGTTAGCTTACATTTGTAGCTCAGCAGCATTAAAAGCAACCCATCGTAAAATGACAACAGGTTAGCAAGTTAACAACTTTAATAGCTACATGCACCCTTATTTTGATCCGTCTACCTGTCTACCCATATGTATTCATCATTGTCTTTTTATTCTGTTATTATCTATAATAATCACTGCTATTATGGCTATCCCAACTATTATTACTCCACTTTTCAAATGCTATGGGAGTGCAGATGCCTTTTCACTTCACGTAGCCAATTAAAGCCCACTGTGCGGATTAAGAGAGAGGGAGAGAGACAGCCAATGTTAAGTGATGCCATTAAGCGAGCCATGTCTATGTAAGCCGAGAAGAAGTGTAATACTCCTACGCCATGCGATGCTAGCTCATTTGTCATCCACTGACAAGCCACGCAGCCCGGTATGAGCGGCCGCCAACGTCAACAATGTTTCACCGAGGGAAAGGAAGAGAAGCAAAAACGGACACGGGGAAAGTGAGGAGAGAAGTGACGGAACAGCTTGAGAGACGAGCGGAGGAAGGACGACAGGTCAGAGGAAATTATTTGGGGGAGAATGGAGTGAGAGCTAGAGATAGAGGGAGAGGGAGAGAGAGCGAAAGGGGAACAGAATAACATAGTATGTATAAAACAAGAAGTGCAAGAAAGAAGAAGGGAGGGGTAGACAGAGACGAAGATGGTGGCAGACAGATAGAGGGGTTGAACTGCAACAAAAAGATGGAGACAGACACACAGTGGGGTAAAGAAGACAGACATAAAAAAGGAGTGTGTATGGTAAACAGAAATACCTTGAGAATAAGAGGAGACTGTTCCTGGTGGGTAAGAGACAGTGAGCCAAAGAGAGAGGGGGGGGGGGCATGTTGTCATGGTGAGAGATTCCTAAATCCTCTTGTTGACTGACATTTCCTCTTCCTTAAATGCCTCATCTGAACTGCTTTTGTTTGTCCATCCTGCATGCACATGCGTGTGTGCATGTGCGTGTGTGTGCGTGCGTGCATGTGTGTCCACTGTATGTGTGCTAGTAATCTATGCAGGCTTTGTGCGGTCTTTGCTAGGCTAAGTCTTTAAAGCCTGTACCAAATCCACTTGCCGAAGACAATGCAACTACAAGTGGCTCCGTTTACTTCCACAGGCACAATGTAAGTCTGATGCTGTGGGAGAGATTGTCTGAGAAGTCATTCATTCACTTTGACTGATTACTCTTTTCTTCCGTTCTCATTATTTTTCTTTCGTTCTAATTATTTTTCCATCCTTCTTTCTTTCACTACATCCTTATGTGCGTCTCTGGGCTCTGAAAGATAATTGTAATCATGTGTGGACATCAAATAGTTAAATACAGTGGACTGAGACGTAAAAGCCTCTGATGCCTTGCAGAAGGAGGAGAGAGTTCTGACACAGCTGCTTCATACAAGGGAAATGTCCTCTTTACACTGACACGGGACTTGGCAGGTCACATTATCTGTTTGTCTAGGTATCTAAATCTGGTTCTACTAAAAAATGATGGGATTTCACCAAAAGAAGTTAGAGCAACACTGACACGAGACTTGCTAGGCACACAAAAGGATGATGGCGGAGGACAGGGGAAGATAAAAAGCAGAGAAACTGATAGAAAATGGAAGAAAACAATGAGTTCTTGAATGCAGCCAAACAAGATTTATGCAACAGTTTAACATACAGGAGTTTTTTGTGTTTTTTTTTAACAATTTACTTGGACTATGACAGTGATTCAGGGGGAAAATGCACAGACCACATACTCGTAGCGTAGTGGGTGTGAATCCAGTTGTGCTGCAAATCAAAAATTCCTTCCTCTCGGCTGCGGTATTCTTCCTGTCACTTTGTAAACACTGTGGAGAAGTATAGCCATGAAGAATAATTTGAAAAGGAGCAAATCGAGGGTAGAGTCAAACAAAAATGTGTCTCCTTTTTGGTAGGGCAACTATCAAACTGACACATGAAATCGTTTAAAAAATATAGATGGAATGGATGGGTACGAGATAAATGATGAAACAGCTTTGATCCAAAGGATGCAGACGTAGCAATATGGCGGCACAGCCAATGCCGCTGAAGCAAGATTTACCAGAGAAAAGTGGAGAAGAGATAGAGATGGAGTTCAAACACTGCTCCCAAGGCATTTGTAAGTTAACAATACTTTTCTGAGCAACTGTTAAAGAGCTCCTGTTAAAGAGCTCCTTAAGGAAGTACATAAAGTTAATTAAAATTATAGATGGGCTAAAATTATTTAAGAAATGATTACAATATGACTTGCATCCTGTGAATACAAAGAAGGGTGAAAAACACCCAAAATGTCAATGTATCCGTTCGTAGGATTCAATTGTCTTTCCCATCTAGCGAACTAGCTAAACGTGTCTTCCAGGGAGAGAGGTAAGTGATGTTAAAAAAGAGGGATAGCTCATTTGACCCAACGCTTCAACCCTATTGGGAGCTGAAATGGCCCAATCAGCCAATCATAAATTAGTTTCGGCAGGCTGTTATTAAGGGGCTCAGACATCCGCCCAGCATGGAATCCGACACTCGCTCATGATTGGTGGGATTGCCTGGGGTGCCGTGGTAACGACAGGTTGTCGCAGAGAAAGAGCTTTGTGGGTGTTGACATCAGCG
Organism: Lampris incognitus; assembly: GCF_029633865.1. Taxonomy (NCBI): domain Eukaryota; kingdom Metazoa; phylum Chordata; class Actinopteri; order Lampriformes; family Lampridae; genus Lampris; species Lampris incognitus. The sequence goes on from NW_026611334.1 coordinate 20,557, forward strand.
AAGGGGAAAGGTCAGTGCCAAGAGAGACCGCTCACAAGACCACAGTGTTTGGGGGGGTTGTACGTTCACGTGTGTGTGTGTGTGTGTGTGTATGACATCTGTAACATTCGATGTTCTCATTAACTGTGAAGCTGATTTACAATTGGTTTAATTACAAAGCTCTGGTCACAAATCAATTAGGCCCCTATCTCCCCGTCTCCAAGCACACCCTTTCCACAGGTCAAAGTTTGCATGTGTAGTACGTGTATGCTTGTCCACTTGCATATGGACCAGAGCTGATTTGTGTATCTGTGCATGTGTGTGTGTGTGTGTGTGTGTGTGTGTGTGTGTGTGTGTGTGTGTGTGTGTCCTGGATCAGGAAGTGCCATAGACAAAAGCTCCAGTCTGATCCATAGTTTCCTGTGGAGAGAGGCCTAATGGCCGCCCTCACCCTCCTAATGGACTCTTCATTAACAAGCACTGCTCTAAGCAGACTGCATCTTTAGGGTTAAAATAATAATGCTGTGCCATGTAAGTAAACCATAGACATGATCCTGATTACTAAATATGATAAATATAACTGGTAGTACATGGCTTTAACTGGCTAGTACGATACATCCTAATTCCTACTTCCTACTCATGGACGTGAAATTACATAAGACTAACACAAAAACATCATATAGATGAAGTTAAATACAATGCCCAACACGAGTAATCAGATTACATTAATCTTAAAACTCAATTTATTCACAGATTATGGGCACTTTATCTTCTGCACCCTTTTCGTGGATGAACTATTAAAGGGTATTACTTTAGATACAGCTTGGTACGTGGACAGCATCAAGAGGGGAAAAAGAAATGATGTATGTAATGGGACAACAGTTGTGCGATCACAGAATCTTATCATGTTTAAACTTGGGTAAATTAAATTTGGTAAATTACAGCTCCGAACCCTAATAATGTATCACATTATTAATAACAAATCTTCTATCAGGACAACTTTATACCACTCGACATTTTCTGATTAATTAAGATGAACGCACCCAAAAACACCGAGTTTGGAATTCAAATAAGGTCTGATGATTTCCAACGCGACCAGGGAGCTACTATATTACAAATTTGTTATGGTCATGTATTCAAAATTAAATTACATTTTCTATCGCACTATCGATCAAAGACACAATCGAGAATTCACTGAGCATTTTTGAATTCAGAATACTCACACTGCTTCCAAAGACTTGAACTACAAGGAAAATAAACTTTCCTATAGAGTTGGTGTTTATCTTTTTCGGTTTTGCTTCCACCCACCCCCATCCCCTGAATTTCATAACCTACACCCTTGAGCTACAACCCCAGCCGGACCCGTTCATTTCATTCAGTCCCAACTGAATTCCCTGAGCAGAGCTTAGCACAATATCTCAGCTGAAATCGGCTGAACGCATTTCTGTGTTGGCTGTCAAACGGCGGCCACCATCCAACTGCGAGACCCTGTCAGTGCCGGTTCTGAGAGCAACAAATCATTACTAATCTAATGGGAGAAGGGGCTGTCTGCAGGGAGCAGTGCAGTATGCAAGCACGCGTGTGTGCGTGTGTTTTTAACATGTGTGTGTTGTGTCAGAGAGAGAGATGACTGCGGGGCAGGACGAGAGCGAAGGCCTGACAGGGACAAATTGTAAATGGACACCTATCATATCTAATCTCATGTGAAGGTTCAGGATGTGAGAGTCATACCCGCCTGCCAATTTCATTACCGTCAGTGGTGAATACATAATCTCATGTAATGCATAACATAATGTCCCTGCGTGTGTTGAATATTTAGCTCTTGGACCGGGATACTGAGTCGGGGATAGCCTGAACCAGAGGATAGACGGAGCAACTGCACAGGAGGTCAGTGGTTTGAGTCCCTTGGCCGGCTTGCTGCAGGAGTAAAAAGTGCACTACTCCTCCCTTGCTCAAGCCCTACTGTGAAAAGAGTACAAAGAAGTGATGACTAGGTCCGCGGTGGCGTAGCGGTCTAAGCATCGGCTTGGTGTCGATGCAGTTGCCCACTGGGGACTGGGGTTCGCGCCCCGGTCTCGTCAGATCCGACTATGGCCGGACTCGATGAAGCAGCAATCATTGGCAACGCTGTCTTCGGGAGGGGGGCGGAGTCGGCTTGTGTTCGTCATGTGAATGCGTCTCTGTGTGTGTCGGAAAAACAGTGGTTCGGCTTGGATTCGCCTTGTCACGAAAGTGGGGAGGCGCTTTCCTTCGAGACTGCCGGCCGGAGAGATGCAGTTGGCGAACGCATGCAATACAAGGGTGGGTGTTTGAATTAAAATAGGGATCAATTGGCCACTAAATTGGGAGAAAAAAGGGAAAAATCAGAAATAAATTTATAAAAAAAAAAAAAAAGAAGTGATGACTACAATTGTCACGATGTCCAACATCAGCCGCATGTCCCGTCGAAGTGCCCTTGAGCAATACACTCAACTCCAAATTGATAAAAAAAAAAGTATCACGTATAAATACCCCAAAATGTAAATGTGACGTCTTCCTTGTAAACAAAGCGAAAATACATCTAGTTTGTCATTCTGACAGGATTTAACGCCCACTGCAGTGTGGCTGATTTGGAAATAATTCATTGCCATACTTTAAAAAGGAAAATCACGGGGCGTCTGGGTAAGCGTAGCTATTCTGATGCCTACCAATACGGGGATCGCCTGTTCGAATCCCTGTGTTACCTCCAGCTTGGTCAGGCATCCCTACAGACACAATTGGCCGTGTCTGTGGGTGGGAAGCTGAATGTGGATATGTGTCCTGGTCGCTGTACTAGCGCCTCCTCTGGTCAGTCGAGGCGCCTGTTCGGGGGGGAGGGGGAACTGGGGGGAATCGCGTGATCCTCCCATGCGCTACGTCGCCCTGGCAAAACTCCTCAGCGTCAGCTGAAAAGAAGCAGCTGGCGATTCCACATGTATCGGAGGAGGCATGTGGTAGTCTGCAGCCCTCCCTGGGGCTACAATTGGGGGTGGGGGTATAAAAAAAAGGATACAATTGGGGGGGAGGAGGGAATAAAAAAAGGAAACTCACCAATACAGCTAATGAACGATTTGTATCAGAAAAAAAATTTGTTTGTTTGTTTTGTTTTGTATCCAAAAGATCCCACAAAATATCATATTAAAGGAAAATTCATAGTTTTTTGCCATTGTGCATACTGATTATGATATCATTTTACTCACTTTACTCATTCCATTTTGGAAATTTTGGACATGGGACCACCAATAGACAAAGCTTTACAACTCTGGCTGACAGTAAGTCGACCACGTCTGCCGCAGGCGACAATGTCCTGGCGCCATTTATGATGACCCCCGAGACCGATATAAATCATTTCTAGCTGTTTGTACAATGTGATAATAGTTTCACTTCAGCATGTACAGTGTGATGGTGTACAAGGTCGTTGTATCAAGATTTTACTTTTTTCCTGTCGTGCAGTGTGAAATACACTAAATGTGCATGGCGGCCATATTCGTACAGTGTGTAGGAGCCTTAACAGAGCAAATGAACATGAGTGTCAGATATATTTCAGAAGTCTAGTTTAACCCTGTTATCTAAACTACCTAATTGGAAGTCAAAATGAAAATGCAAATTAAAAGTTATTACGTGAAATGTCCAATATTATCAATGGTCGATTGCAACAAAGCCGATGATTAAATTATATAACCGATATGCACGATGGCAAAATATAAAAAAAACTACAAAAATAAGACCCAAGTTGTAAAAAATAAATGTTCCTTTGAGCTCTGACTCAGTTAATCCTTTAAATCAGCTCAGAAATAGCTACAAAGACAAAATGGCTTGCAAGACAAAGTGGCTTAGAAGACAAGTGGCTTGCATGCCCACTGTCAGGCGCTCTCACCCAGCAGTTCAAAATCCAAATCTGATTGGCAATCCAAGTTAAATTAAGTTTCCGTAATATTGATTTAGTAATGTAGCTATCAGATTTTAATACATCACATTTGCACACGGGCAGCTAGCTAATGGCTAATGAGCTAATCTATATGCACACTGTTTATACAGCCAGAGCACAGCGGTTATGGCCAGATCCATACAGCCTCATAAAGAGTGATGCTGTAGAAAGAAAGGGATGATATAATGAAATGAAAGTGAGAAATAGCATCGAGAGAGAGAGAGGGAGGGAGAGAGCGAGAACACGAGAATAAGAGGGAGGGGAGTAGAAAGACAAATGTAGGAGGGAAATAGGTAAAAGATGTGGCTGAGATGTGTGTAATGAAATGGAATTACTTGATGGTGAGAGCGAGAGAAAGGGAGAGATAAGGGAGGGGAACACATAAAGAAGGGGAGGACATTTGAATGTTTTGAATTAACACTGTGTAGTATAACCGAGGAAGGTTAAAAAGGCCACTGTGACTGTGTGATGGAAACTACCCAATAAAACACAACTGTCTATTCAATGTACCATGACATGACTTTAAACTCACGATTGGGTCATAGTCTTATATACAGTAACAACTGTTCGGTACACACACTCTACTGTATTAACTACAGTCCTCTCTCTGTCCCGTCTCGCCTTCACACACACACACCCCTGGCTTACATGGCTTAGTTCTTTCTGCTTCATTCCCACCCCCTATGCACGCTGTATGTAATGCCATTCAATGCGCTCCCCGTACCTCATACATTCTCTGGCTATGCAAGCAATCACTTTTATATACACACATCTAAGGACATATGCACTCATACTCACACTCTCATACAAAATACATGTCTAAGATTCCATATGCAGGCATGCACACACATGCACACACACACACACACACACAAACCAATGGAGTTGCAAAGTAAACTCAGCTCATCTTCTCCTGCTCATTCAAAAGGGAGTGTGTGAACCTCTAGTACTCTAGTGACACACTCTCATGCATACTACACACACATAGACAGCAGAGTGTGTGTATGCATGTACTGTGTGCCTGTGTGTGTGTGTGTGTGTGTGTGCGCGCGCTGAGTTGATGTACCGACACCTTGACCGCAGACATGCCCAGATGCTGGTAGATTGTGGGATATGTGAGCAATACAAAAGAGCCCTCAGAATACCAGAGTAACAGAGGTCTTTTTTTTTCTCTCCCTCTCAATCACGGAAGAGTGGAAAAATACAATGCGGGTTCCCTTTGTGTTCAGACACTAATGCAGAACCTATTCAATGTGATGTATGTGAGACAACATTTACTTTCTGGCTGTCAAATGTCCTTCCAAAAACAAACCAGTGTCAAAAAATAGCTGGAGAAATGTTCCTTGTGTTTGTGTTTCTTGAGCCATCACACACGTGGAAGGTAGTCAGCTCACGAGATGCACAAGCTTTAAATGTGATTCACCACAACCACTATGCCGCCTAGCTATTTTCTTCCAATCTGGTAATGATGATGAGCTTGACTATCATTGTCATTAATAATATTAGAAGTGCAAGTAATATAAGCAGGACTGCTTCTACTATTGCATCAAACTATATCACCTTTTTAAAGTTCAAATTGGTAAGATTAACGTGCAAGCCACTGTCTTTTTTATGCTTCCCATCGCTAGCATATTGAAGACAACAGCTAATCCGCGAGTATTCTGATTATTACACTTTTCTAGCTGCTCATTTTAATGGTTTCTGGTGGTGGCCTTGCTCGGAAACAAAATGAGACTGCACACAGCTCTTTCCATTTTCACCAGGGCAGCCAAATGCATAAGAACGAAGTCAGTAGCGCAAGTTTTGAAGAAGAAGCAGAGCTGTGGTGGCGATCCAGTAGATATACAGAAGCAGAACATGCTCGCTAAATACCTTTACTACCAGACACTTGCACATCAGCAGCTAAAGCCCAGTTTCAATTCAATTCAATTCAATTCAATTCAATTCAATTCAATGTATTGTCATTAAAAACAATGTGCAGGCACATGTTAAAAATGAAATGAGGGCTGTGGCTTCACCAAGTTATTGGTCAGAAATAAAATGACACTGCACACAGCTCTTTACATTTCACCAGGGCAGCCAAATGCAGAAGAACAAAGTCGGTAGTGCAAGTTTGAAGAAGTGGGGAAGGAGCTGACATAACATGTAGACTGGTCAATCACCACTGTATCACTATAGGTGTCAGTAAATTAAACATGAACAATGATCTAATGCCGGGATCAGACTACACGATTTCAGCCTGATTTTGACACGATTTTGTCGTCGCTGAAAATTTCCAGCCTCGGGTCCGATTATGAATGTTGGGCACAACAAACGGGCATCTTTACCCTGTGTAGTGTGACATAATCGAAGAACAGAGTGATGTGGCACCTGGGACACCTCACGACACCCCAAGGAAAAGTCTAGCATGTCAGAATCATTTGTATTTTCCTGCCTAGTCCGACATCTCCTATGATGTGCTCCTTGACGTTGCCTAATATGATGAGTGCACTCTGGTACACATATGTGAACATGGCAAAGAGAAAGCGATGCTGCTGTTGCTGCTGTCAGGTGGACCAACGAAACCAAGGAAAGGTCCGTTGAGCAGTGGCAACAATACCCCTGCAGGCCTTTTTGACATTTCCTCGAGGGAGGACCATGACAGAGTCAAAAAACATAGGCTAAATGTTGGCGAGAAACAGCGGAGGCACTTCAGCAACCCAGTGAGTAGCTGGTTAAGCTATGGTAGGTAGCACTAGCCCCAACAGCGTCAACAACTGTTTTTTCTTTCTTTTCTTTTCGCAAGACAAGACCGCCAGCATCAAACGTAGCATTTCTGTAGCCATGATTGACAATTTCTTGACCCTCTTCCATGATGACCTATGAACTCGTGCAAGATTGTGAAAGGCAGCGTACGATGATTGGCCGGGGCCATACTTGTAGTGTTGCCAGTCTCCCGGCCAAGACATGGCAAGAATTTATGGCACTATGATTGCCAAATCTAACATTGTGAAAGACAAAAATATCATGTAGTCTGATCCTGGCTTAAAGGATTGTAGGTTAAAAAAAAAGTCCGAAATTGAAATTAGGTAGACTGTGCATGTCAGGCTGTAGGTCTCTATACCATGATATAAACCACACACCCCAGCAGCCTTGATGCAATGAAATGAAATGAAATGGGGAAAAAAAACAGTCATTTTATCTCATGGCTTCTATTGGTTTTGATTTAAATAACAAAAGATGCTGTTTTCCCATCACCGGTTTGGCTGCATGCATGAGTACACAAATCTGGCTGACCAAATTGTGAGCTCAATGTAGACAGCTAAAGGAAGAAAAATGAAAAGAAAAGAAGACAAATTAGATTAAAAAGAAGCGGAGTACAGATAGTGAGAGAAAAGAAAGACAAATTAGATTATCTGCAAGTATCTGAAATATGTGAAAGAAAAGAATATGATACTTTAGAGAAAAGAAAAGTCCTCATCGATAAGCAAACATTAATTTCATGGTCAATAGTTGCTCAAAGAGCCATCTAGAGAAACATCTGTTTTAAACTATAGCTATCCATTTCTGTACAATGTGTAATTGACCAGCATGGCCACTGAAGCTAAACCAACACATCTTTCACTATGGCACGTGAATTAAAGTCATAGTCTACAGCAAAACCCATAATAACCGTCAAAGAAACAGCAGGCATCAAAAACCACAGAACAACTGGATATCTACAATATGTATGAAAAGAATGTTTCGCACTCAAAATAGTATTTTCTCACTTCCAACACTACCCGAACGCCACAAAGCTTACGTAAGAGCAAGTTTTATTACACAGTAGGAGCTCCTCCTTGAGCAACTGGGGGTTCGGTGCCTTGCTCAAGGGCATTTATTTTTTACGACGGCTATTAAAGGTGCAGTAAATGAATGCTGCCCCCCCCCCCCCCATTTTCGCCTTCCAGACATTTCCAGACAGCCAAAGCCTTCACACTGATCAGCATTCTGGTCCAAGGGAGGCGTTCACACAGGTTACCGCTGCAAGTGAAACGGTCTCCATGCTATTACACCAGCACACTGAGGGGGGTCGGCTTCATTTCACACAGCCTGCTGAGCTTATGTTCTTAATTCATATGCAGGGCACTTGCAGTCGTCAACCATTCTGGCAGTCCTGCATCTATTCTCACCATCTGCTTATCATAAGGTAGTACAGGGTGGCAGTCCTCGTTAAAAAACGGAGCTGAGTTTTGACGGCTCTGACACATTGTTGATTCAAACAGATGTTTTGTGATGACAAACGCACTGGATAGAGAACAGAGAGTTGTCTCTCATGGTCTTACCAAGTTTATTTGGTGCAAAAACTTTGGTTTTGTTTTGTTTTCTACTTTGTTTTATTTGCTCTTGTTTTTTTCTCAAAGGGAGAGTCAATACTCTCTTTCTCTCTCTCTCTCTCTCTCTCCAGTTTGTTCCCAATCCGTATCTCTCTGTCTCGTTTTGCTTCCTTCTTCTTATTCTTCTTCTCCCTTCTGTCGCTCTCTTGCTTCTTCGGTGTTGCTCGTTCGATTCTTTACCTTGCCGTTTTTCCTTAGCCTTCACTGTCTCTGCCTCTTTGGCTTTTTCCTTCTTTCTTTTGTAAGCCCGTTCACCATCTCTGCCTGTCTCTTGCTCTCTCTATCTCACTCCCTCCCTCTCTCTATCTCCGTCTCTCTTTCGCTACCCCTTTTCTCTCCCATTCTCTCTCCCTCTCTCATTCCCTCATTCCTTCCATTCTACTGTTATTTGTTCTGTGTCTCAAGCCAAGGTGGATGTCATTTATTATTGAGTGATCCTCCACACACTTCAACCCACAACATTCAAACAAACACGCACAAATGGTTTATTCAACAACTTAACAACGGCTAGAAAACAGGAAACCCCTCTGGTAGATTTTTACACAACAGCAGGGAAGAAGAACCAAGGAGGAACAGATGATGATGGAGAGACAGAGAGTGAGAGATAGACAGATTGAGAGGAGAAGAGACTTAGAGTAAATACATGAGACAGCATGACGGAGAAATGTGTGACCATAAAACGTGGTGTTGACAACAAAGCTAGAGACAGCTTGATGGGGACCGTGAAATAAAGACATGGAGTAGCCACTATAATATCCAATGTCCGGTCAATAAAACCAACCAAACTAAGTTGAAGTAACGCACACGGGTGTACAGCAGTATAACACAGAGGAGGCTAAAGGGAAAGGAAGGAAGAAGAGACACGGAGACTTGGAAAACAAACCAAAACAGAAAGACAAATGTAGAAAAAAAATCACTCGGGCTTCTTTGAAGTCTTTTGTTGTTGGGCAAGGTGGGCGTGTGTTTGCACTCGACTGTGTGTGTGTGTGTGTGTGTGTGTGTTGGGTTTGTGTGCGTGAGGAAGAGTGAGGGAGTTTCGCAGTTGGAAATCTCTCGCTCCGGGGCAAATTTAACAAGACTGACTCCTACTCTACTAACAACTTCAGCTTCACAGTGACGGGGAACGGTGAAATCAGCAGTTCAGTGCGAGTTCACCTTCCGTTTCAAACATCCCAGTTCATCTTCACAGCCTGCACAAAGGCTACGGAAATAAACAAAAACCTCTCCAAAGTCTTTTTTTTCCTTCTTTTTCAAAAAGGTCTGCATTGTCTTTGATGCACGGTTTCTTATTTAGTATTATCCATTTATAATCCGGAGCTGTATGTCAGAGTACGAGGGCTGCTGAGTGAGCATGTGCTGACTGAACTAAATGAGAAAATAAACTGTTAAATCCGTTAGAGATCACACTTAATAAACACGACTTTGTCAAATTAACTTGTTCTGTAGTCTGCACAATAGCCTGATCTATTATTGGACATTTCATTTGAGGCACGCTATCTCACTGCCTCTTTCACTGGCCATACAAAGCTTTTACTCATTCTGCCCTCCATGGTTTGCAAAAGCAACAATCTGAAGTTTTGCACACACACACACACACACACACACAAAAAGAAAAGGAAATGCATGCATGCTTGTTCTTTTCCATTCTGTTCTGTTTGACTTTCTGTTGCTGGCGAGTGAGCAAATTCATAAATATTGAAATCATGATCGCTTTTGCAGTCGCTCAGTTTAATATTTACTTGTGGGATGACGGGGAATGTGCTGACACAACAGCACTCGAGACTGGATCGAATGGATCGATCGACTGGTTCAAACTCAATCACATCTGTATCCCCGTTGTTGGGAAGTTAAAACAAAACACTGATTTTAAGAAGGAAAAGTATTTCTAGCTCTTGCATTTCTTTTCCCTCCTCTCTGTCAATCTCCCTCTCCCAGTCTCACCTCATGCCGGTCTATCTTCTCTTTATTTACATCTTCCCTCTCTCTCCTTCTCTTAAGCTCTCTTCCCTTCGGTGTGTGTGTGTGTGTGTGTGTGTGTGTGTGTGTGTGTGTGTGTGTGTGTGTGTGTGTGTGTGTGACAGAAGCAAAAATTTAACTGAGGGAGGTCTGAGGCTAAAACAATTATCACAGCAGACGGACGAAAACATTTTAGTCCACAATGTCTAAAATTGTACAGCACATACACATTCACAAAAACACACGCAGACCAACCTAAACACACACACAGACACAGATACACACACACACACACACACACACACACACACACACACACACAGGCGGTGAGACATCCTCACAGACAGACCAGTCATTGACAGTGGCCACCTGTTAACAGTAGCGGGGCAGAGAGAGAGACAGGGCGGTGGATTATGAAGGGGTAGGGGGCCAGCGGAAATTACCCTCTCTCCCTCTACTATTTTACTTCCTGTACACTCGTTTACCCATCTATTCCCCTCTTTGGTTCGACGCTGCCCCTGTCTCTCCCCTTTCTTCTATCTCTTCCTCTTCCTATCCCTCTCACTCTCATTTCTGTCTTTTCTGGAGATTTTCCCTCCGTATCTCATCCCCTTGAAGACCCTCCCTGTCTCTTGTCTCTGCCTCTTTCTCATACTCTCTTTACCTCTCTCTCTCCTTTCCTCTGATGCTACCTTTTTTCCTCTGACACACTCTCTTTGTCCCTTATCGTCCCTTCCCCCACCTGAACCAGTGAAGAATGCGGCCGATTAGGATTTTCCCCACGTGTGTGTGTGTGTGTGTGTGTGTGTGTGTGTGTGTGTGTGTGTGTGTGTGTGTGTGTGTGAGTGTAGTAGCTACATTCCTATACCGTTATGTAGGGGCGCACACCTGCAGGGCACCTGAGGTCATGAGGTCGACAGACTACACACACACACACACACACACACACACACACACACAGCGTGGGTCATGCATGACTGGGCACCAACTACCTGTTTCTTCTTCTCTGTCCTCCCCCATACCTGCAGCATGCATACCTGTAACCCACGTACACACATTTCCTATTCATATCTGTCTTAAAATCTCAATTCAGAAGCAACAACGTTAAGTGAAAATGTATTATTTCTTCCACTCTTTGGACTGCTACTTCCTTCCTTCCTTCCTTTTTCTTTCTTATGTCTTCCTTTCTGACATATTTCACAAACTTAACCCTCTTATTTTTTTCTCACCATCCTTATCTCCTTCTTCTCCTTGTAAACCTACACTTCTGCCTGTATTCCCCCCTCCTCCATTATGCTCTCCCCTGTCTATCTGGTCTATGACTCATCTCTTTCTCCACCACAGAGACTCTCTCTCTCTCTCTCTCTCTCTCTCTCTCTCTCTCTCTCTCTCTCTCTCTCTCTCTCACACACACACACACATACACTTACTGTCTCTGCATTTCTCTGCATTTCTCTGCATGTCTCCATGGGCCCAAGGGCCCAGGCTGGATTCGAACCCAGGCCGCTGCGGTAAGGACTCAGCCTTATGTGGCATGTGCTCTACCAGGTGAGCCACCGGGGCGCCCCCTCTCCCCTAATGTTTTAGCATTGTTAAGTGACTCCTGTGTTTCTACCAGACTCTTAACCAGCCAGGTAGGTGTCTGCCACCGCCTGACTGAACTGAGCCACACTTCACTCTCTCTCTCTCTCGCTCTCCCTCTCTCTCGCCTGGCTCGTCCCTTTGTCTCTCCTCCACATCTCTGTTCCCCATCACATTGCTGTGGGCACTACTGCCTGCCCACAATTTATTGGTCTTCTTTCTTTCTTTCTTTAAGTAAACTCTTTTTTTCCTCAGGTTTTTTTGTTTTTGTAAACCTCATGCCTCTTGGCTGTGTACCACAGCCCAGAGCGCTAACCAATGAGAAAGTCATTAGTGCTGGTAGTTTGCACTGGGATTAAGATGGTAAAACGGTAAATACAGCAAGGCTTACAGATGGCGGCAACACACCGCGGGACCGGGGGGGGGGGCAGATAGGAAGAGAGAAGGGATGAGAGAGAAAGATGGAGAGAGGATTACAGGGTGGGAGAGAGAACGGGGGAGTGAGGAAAAGAGGAATGGAGAGGAAAGAAAGAAAGAAAGAAAGAAAAAAAGAGAGCGACCTCCTTCCCGGCTCATTAAAAGTTAGGGGGGGGGGCTCAAACAGAGCCAGTGGCAGCTTACAGGCCCTCTGCTGCAAAACAAACACACAGACAGAGGGAACAAGTAGCAGAGAGACCGGCAGAATGACAGAGAATGGGGGTACTTAGCTTTCCCAGTCGTTTAGCGGATGTGTTGTTGTCAGTCTTTAGAGGGGCTTAGAGAACACAGCTATTTACTATGGGGCCAGCGGACACAGCTGGCACACACACGCACAGACACACACACACAGACACACACACACACACACACACACAACAGCATACATATTCATTCATTCAACAAGCATGTGCACACTAGTGAGCTTACAAACACACATGGTGGTGAAAACACACAAACACTGTAACACACACACACACATAGACACACAAGAATAGCACAATCCCACGAGTACATGTGTGTACAGAATGCACATAGGGAACACTCGTGTATACACACACACACATAGACACACACACAAACACACACACACACACAAAGGCCCACAAAGAAACCCTCTCACATACACAAATACATTTTTGTATTAACACAAACTCAAAGGCACACACACACACACGCAAACAGCCACATGCACACAATGACATTATTCAGAATTAACCAATTGTGTAAGTGTGGGACCAAAGCTTTTTGGTTACCAGCGGATGAGGAGGAATTGCTCTGTGACAAAGGAACATCTATTGACAGAGGGAGGGATGGATGGAAGGATGTGGGTTTGGAGGGTGTGAAAGACAGAGAGAAAAAAGAAGGCACAGGGCATAGAGAGAGTCAAATGAAAATGACTGTGAGTACACAGACATGCAGAGGACCTCTGGTCTAAATGAGACGGGTCTTTGTGTGGATGGCAGAAAGCCCTTGAGCAAACTGAGGAACAAACCCTATCTTCGAAGAGAAACACACTCAGTACTGACAGACAGACAGACAGACAGACAGACAGATCGACAGACAGACAGACACAGACCGACAGACATAAACAGACAGATAGATCGACAGACAGACAGACAGACAGACAGACAGACAGACAGACAGACAGACAGACAGACAGACAGACAGATAGATATCCTCTTTAACATATGTTGTATTTCATATGAAGAAATCAGATGCAAATTCCACGTTGTTTTGTAAAACAAAGCCATAATTGCTGGGGTGTGTGCATATGCAATGTGTGTGAGTGTGTGCATGTGTGTGTGTCTGCGTGTGTATCCAATTTCACTTTAGCGGACAGTGAAAGAGGAAGCTGTGGGCGATCGGCTCCTCTCTGTACTCTGTGTGGTTTGGGTCCGTGTGTGTGCATTTGTGTGTGCCTTTTTCGCTGATCATGGTTGAGTAGAAGGGCAAGTATATGATGAACCATGAGCCTCGCTGTGTGCGAGTGTGTTTGTGTGTGTGCTTCCTTTGCCGTCACATCAAATGAGCGTGGGAGGTTTAAAAATGCTACATCAAGCCAGAATTGTGAGCCAAACTGTGTGTGTATGTGTGTGTGTGTGGCATATAGATTTCCCAACCCGCCTATTTACAGCTGAAGGAAAACTATGATTAGAGAGAAAGAGGGGGAAGAGAGAGTGAGCGAGTGAGGGCGAGAGAGACAAACAGAAAGAGAGAGAGGGCAGACAGAATAGAAAGGACGACCAAGAGTTCTAACTCTCTCCATCTGGGCCAGTGGTGAGCTTGCCAGAACACACACACACACACACACACATACACACCCACGCACACATGCATGCACACACTCCCACATGCGCGCACAGGCACAAATACAGTGTTATTTTGTTGTTGTCTTCCATTTTCATTTTGCTTCACTATGCTCAAAAAGGTCCTTCAAACCCATCTGCTGAGACAACATGGACAACATGGACAACGCCAACAAAACAAACAAAAACAAACACCTGACTATACATTCAGGCATATGACGCACACCTGTACACACTGATGACATGCTTTGGGAACCAACACACAGACAGGCTTACAGAGGCAGTGTGACAGCAAACAGACAAACCATTTGGCAAGTGGGCAGACAGAGGGCATCCGGGTGGCGTGGCGGTCTATTCCATTGCCTACCATCATGGAGATCACCGGTTTGAATCCCCATGTTACATCCAGCTTGGTCGGGCGTCCCAACAGACACAATTGGCTGTGTCTGCAGGTGGGAAGCCTGATGTGGGTATGTGTCCTGGTCGCTGCACTAGTGCCTCCTCTGGTCGGTCGGGGGGCCTGTTCGGGGGGGAGGGGGAACTGGTGGGAATAGCGTGATCCTCTCACGTGTTATGTCCCCCTGGTGAAACTCCTCACTGTCAGGTGAAAAGAAGTGGCTGGCGACTCCACATGTATCGGAGGAGGCATGTGGTAGTCTGCAGTCCTCCCCGGATCAGCAGAGGGGGTGCAGCAGCGACCAGGGCAGCTCGGAACAGTGGGGTAATTGGCCGGATACAATTGGGGAGAAAAGCGGGGGGGGGGGAATTGAGAAGACAGAGAAACAGATGGAAAGACAGACAGGGAGCCAGACAGACAAGCGGGTAGGCATGCCAACAGACCGACATGTAGACCAACAGACAGACAGACAGACCAACAGACAGTGTCTCCCCTTGAAATAACCACATGGGTTTTAAATTGGAGGCCTCCAGCTAAGGGACCCCCCCCCCCCAAAACCACAATGTAAAGGGGTACAGGGATTGGATAACACATACATACACACATATATAAATATATATGCATACACAGTCCTATTACCCAACAGTCTAAATGACTGCAGAGGTTTCTAAACCCTTTTTCCTGGCCACAATAAGCCTCTTCCTTCCAAGCTCTAATAAGGACAACCCCTTCATCCGTCCTCGCCAGACAGGCAGTTATTGGTTCTGCAAAGTGTTGTTTTACAATTGCACGTCCCTTATTGAGTTTAACATGATGTTTACCGCAGGGGAGGCAAAATGGTGCAAGCAAAATGGCCACAGTTGGCAACTGTTAGTTTAAAGTCTGGGACTCAGTGTGTGTGTGTGTGTGTGTGTGTGTGTGTGTGTGTGTGTGTGTGTGTGTGTGTGTGTGTGTGTGTGTGTGTGTATGGCGATGTGTCAGGGGGACTGGTTTGAATGATTGACACATTGATGTCAACACAGATCATTTCATTACATTTATAATTTAGGTACCCCATAGACACTTTAATATGGAGTAACTGGCTGTTAGTGCCACAGCAGGACATGTTTGCAATTTCTAAATTGGCAAAGTTACAAGCAACCAGCGGTGAGGCGGACATGGGTCAGAGCCATAGTGTCCTGGGAATATTCCTCTGACTTTTGCATAATCACATTAAGACCAAACTGTGTGAAAAAACAAAAACAAAGCAATTCTACTTTTAACACCCGAAACAACTCATTTCAATGTAGTTTCAAACATGCATAAAGTCTGTATACTGAAAAAAAAAAGAAAAAGACACTAACCTCTGGTACATTACTCAATCAACAAGACCCATATGTTAATACCAGTCGTTTTGAATGAGATTACCAGACATGTTCTGTTGGAGGGGACTACAAGCTCAGCTCAAAAATCCCCCGCTGTGCTGTTAATGTACTGGTCAGCCACAGGGAAAAGGCCTCATTCTTCTCTATCCCTCTCCAGCGGCTTGAAGAATGTCAAATTAATCGGACGTCAGCTCAAAACCAGGGAGAAAATTAACCGACCAGAGTTGGGTTTCATTAAATACACATTGTGCAAATTTATGTGTACAAAAGCAAACACACAACGAGAAAGTAAATACCAAGAGTACGCACACACACACACACACGCACATACACACACACACACACACATACACGCACACACACACACAACCATCATGCATGCCTGGACAGTGACCACAAACACTCCCCTGTGTGGACTGCAGAAATGAGGGAGGTCATCTGATGAAAGACTGGAGGCTAATTTGTGTTATTCCTATGGCAAGGCCTCTTTGAACCCCAAAACAGACCTCACATCTGTTATCTCCATGATCTTCAGTAGTCTAGATAAGGTAATATGAATACGTCTGCCTTCAAGCCAGTGGCAAAAGAGAGGCCAACATTTGCATGATACATTAAGACAAATCTTGCTCCGTTGACTGTAAACAGGTGACATGTTAGTTTGTTTTGTTTTTTGAGACTGTGATTACATTTTCTGATTGATAACCGTTAAGATGCAATATGGAATCAGGCTCAGTTGCATTTGAAAAGAGCAAAGCGTCCAATGAGGCAACACCTGGAGGCAGCTGAAATCCAGAAGCTCTTGAAACCACCTCTGTTGTCTTCAACACAAACCAAAGGATGTGCTGGAAAGTGTGCCTCCTTTTGACAGGTCACATACATCGCATTCATTTTCCACTGCCCGCTATCTGCATGGCACTGAAGTAGTTATGAGAGCTACCAGAAGGGCTATTCAAACCACTTTCCTATAAGATTGGAGTTAAAGGAGCCAAAAAAAAAAACAACACTCAAAGTAGACAAGAAAGAGGCAAGCAAGAAAAGACAGATGAAATGAAACAAAGATAAAGTGGATGAAGACATTGACGCCTTGCCCTTCATCGATAATACCTAGGGCTCAGAGAGGTAGAGAGCCAAAGAGAACGAGAAAGAGACAGAGAGATAGAATAAGCAACAAAGGAACTGAAGGAGAGAGAGAGAGAAAGAGGAGAAATGGAGAGAGACAGCGAGATGGAGAGAAAGAATCAGAATACTTTATTCATCCCTGAGAGGAAGAGAGAGAAAGATAGAGAGATGGAGAGAGGGGGGAGGGAGAGTGAGAGAGAGAGATGGAGAGATTCTCTTGTGGAGAGAGAGAGATATGGAGAGAGTCTCTTGTGGCCTACTCCTGCACCATAGGTTAATTCTATTATTGCAGCTCGGCAGAGTGGAAAAAACTGGGAGGACACTTTGGATTGGAAACAAATGTCAGGAGAGATGAGTTTCTGGCTGTCAGAGGCAAGTTGATGAGGAAGGGGGGGGAGAAGGGAGGAAAAGAAACGAGAGAATGAGGGCTCCCGCCGGAGAAAGAGAGAGACAGAGAGTCTGGGGCTGGAGTGGGAGGGAGGAAGAGATGGCAAATATTTAAAATTTAAATGCCTTTTGATTTCAGCGACCGCTTTCAAACAGTCTTTATATTTTGTTTTGTTTTTTACAATGGTGGGACACAGACGGGAAGGGTAAAAGGAGAAGGAGCAGGGAGGTAGAGGGCAATAAGTTTGTTTCGTGGTCGGAGAACTTCGCAACGACCCTGAACTCCACCGATAGAGCTGTCAGTGAAGTTGAGTCTATTAGAGACACAGGTGTGCCACCTGTGTGCACGCACACGTCAGAAACAAACAACTCCATACATCTGGAAGAGCACTTAGACCAAAATAGTGGAACGACAACACAGAATAGCCTTGACCCTGCACACACGCACGCGCACACACACACACACGCACATGTGTGTCTCTTACCCCTGTTAGGTACACAGACCAATACCACTAATGGCTTTTTGGGTCAGCGCTGTGAGCAAGGCATCACGGGAGTCGTATTTTATTTTCTTGGCATCTCACCTCCCGCCCATTCTTGACCCACATCCGACTGAACCATAACCACCAGCACCACCTTGTCTCCTCCAGCGCAGAGCAATCTGCACCACAGAGTACAAACCTCCTCCCGATTCTGGCTACATGCGGCTACAGGGGTGTACCTGTGACAGATTCACATAAGGGTAAATCTGTACCACCTACAACAATCAGTATCTGTTAGTAATTACAAAATGAAACTTCCAACATGAATGTAAGAGAAAGCTCATAAAAATAACAATTGCGGGCATCCGGGTAGCGTGGCGGTCTATTCTGCTGCCTACCAACACGGGGATTGCAGGTTCGAATCCTCGTGTTGCCTCCGGCGTGGTTGGGCATCCCTACAGACACAACTGGCTGTGTCTGCGGGTGGGAAGCCGGATGTGGGTATGTGTCCTGGTCGCTGCACTAGCGCCTCCTCTGGTCGGTCGGGGCACCTGTTCAGGGGGTAGAGGGACTGGGGGGGGGAATAGCGTGATGCTCCCACATGCTACGTCCCCCTGAAACTCCTCACTGTCAGGTGAAAAGAAGGAGCTG
>NW_026611335.1:5000-12500 GCF_029633865.1 Lampris incognitus
AGCCATCCTTTTTAGCCGTCCAGTCACAAAAACAGGTGCGGACTCACAAAACTGGATTTGGAATCGTTCTGACCTGCAAAGTCACCGTGACTCTACACAGTCCAGCCACAACTGCTCCCACCGGCGCCATCAAGAGATGAAGAAGAAGAAGATGAACGATAATCTATCCATCCATCCATCCATTGAACCAACCATCCATCCATCCATCCATCCATTGAACCAACCATCCATCCATCCATCCATCCATTGAACCAACCATCCATCCATCCTCCATCCATCCATCCTCCATCCATCCATCCTCCATCCATCATCATTTAGTACGGCCGATTCACCTGACCTCCATGTCTTTGGACTGTGGGAGGAAACCAGAGCCCCCGGAGGAAACCCACGTAGACACGGGGAGAACATGCAGACTCCACACAGAGGACGACCCCGGATGACCCCCAAGGTTGGGCTACCCCGGGGGCTCGAACCCAGGACCTTCTTGCTGTGAGGTGACCGCACTAACCACCGCACCACCGTGCCGCCCCCACTGCGCCGCCCAACGATAATCTAATGCCCCGTTTCCACTGCATGGTACCGGCTCAACTGGACTGGACTCACTTCTGTGTGGTTTTCCACCACCGTAACAGCGCCCCCTCGGTGTAGCTGGTCTGCATTGATTTTGGTACCCGCTCCGGTTTTGTTGGAACCTCGACAAAAGTGGTACCAGAAAAGTGTTAACAGTTACCAACATGCCGGTACTTTCCGGTAATGGAAAACGAAAAAAGGGGCGAGTCGGGTCGAGCCGGTACCATGGAGCGGAAGAGGGGCATCATACGAGGCCAACTGCAGGAAACAGGACGCACAGCAGGACTGTCCCAAACAACTGGGGGTGCACAGCCAAGTGGGCCAGACGGGAATGAGGACATCTGGAACAGTCTGATCGCAGCTGTACGACAACAGCAAGACAAGAAGACACCACACGTGTCGGCTCCGTTAAACGGCAGCCATATTTCACGCCGGCGCAGCATCGAGTGATGTATGACACGCGTTCAACCCCCAGACAGTGGAGAGGCGAGCTACGCCCATCCATCACTGCACCAGCCCGGGACAGGAGTGATTTGTACGTGACGGCGGATCCAGACAAATCCTGCCCGGCCCTGTGCTGAAACGGGGCTTCGTAATTCTTCAGATGCTGCCGATGATGA
This sequence comes from Lampris incognitus, assembly GCF_029633865.1. Classification (NCBI taxonomy): domain Eukaryota; kingdom Metazoa; phylum Chordata; class Actinopteri; order Lampriformes; family Lampridae; genus Lampris; species Lampris incognitus. The sequence goes on from NW_026611335.1 coordinate 6,191, forward strand.
AAGCTTTACTATCAAGCTGTCGATGAGATGAAATGAGGGACACCGGTTCTGCCCACACGGGGACACAAATCCTGCAGCTCCGAGTCAGGTCGGATATTCAAAGCTTTGTCACATCCTGCAAAGGTGTATTTCTGGTCAGGTTAACCTAACCAGGTCCGGTTCTGTCCAGGTTAGCCTGACCAGGTCAGGTTCTGGTTAGCATTAACCTAATCAGGTCAGGTTCTGGCCAGGTTCTGGTCAGGTTAACCTAACCAGGTCAGGTTCTGGTTAGCATTAACCTAACCAGGTCAGGTTCTGACCAGGTTCTGGTCAGGTTAACCTGACCAGGTCAGGTTCTGGTTAGCCTTAACCTAACCAGGTCAGGTTCTGGCCAGATTCTGGTCAGGTTAACCTAACCAGGTCAGGTTCTGGTTAGCATTAACCTAACCAGGTCAGGTTCTGTCCAGGTTAGCCTGACCACGTCAGGTTCTGACCAGGTTCTGGTCAGGTTAACCTGACCAGGTCAGGTTCTGGTTAGCCTTAACCTAACCAGGTCAGGTTCTGGCCAGATTCTGGTCAGGTTAACCTAACCAGTTCAGGTTCTGGTTAGCATTAACCTAACCAGGTCAGGTTCTGGCCAGGTTCTGGTCAGGTTAACCTGACCAGGTCAGAGACTACTAGTAAAGGATACAGGCCCAATCTAATCTGTCGACTGTTGCCCCTTGAGGCAAATGTGTAATTTGTGATACTGGGCTATACAAACAAAATTGACTTGACTAAAACATAGTAAAAGTACAAACATTGGGCATCCGGGAAGTGTAGCGGACTGTTCCCCTGCCTACCAACACGGGGATCGTCGGTTCGAATCCCCGTGTTACTTCTGGCTTGGTCGGGTGGCCCTACAGACACAACTGACCTTTCGCAAAGTCCCGCCCCCCTTAGTTACTGTTGCTACGCCCGTCAAGCATTTCAGAACTATCCAGGAAGTAGCCGGAAAACGCCAAAACATGAAGGAAGAAATCAGCGCATCGTGTGGGTAAAAGTAGCAGTAATAATACGTTAGCTGTATTAGCTATCAATACTAGCTAGTAGCTAGCTTAGCTTGGAGCAGGCAGGTATTTGTGTTGATTCTGGATGGGTTAAGCTGGCCATGGGGTCTGCTGTACTGCCAAATCTATTGCCCACATTGAGCTTCTTGCGTTCTGGGTTTCGAGAAGGGAAAGAGAATGACACCCCCTCCAAACTTTACACATATCTAGTATCCGGTCTGCAGACCCCATAGGCACACCGCTTCAGCATTTTGTTGTGTGTTTGAAAGCTTGACGGACCTCCCTCGCATAGAAACCGTTGCTAAGGTAGGATTGGACAAGCACCGTTCTTGGGGCGGTACTTTGCGAAAGGTCAATCGGCCGTGTCTGCAGGTGGGAAGCTGGATGTGGGTATGTGTCCTGGTCGCTGCACTAGCGCCTCCTCTGGTCATTCGGGACACCTGTTCCAGGGGGGAGGGGGAACTTGAGGGGGGGGGGGATAGCGTGATCCTCCTATGCACTACGTCCCCCTGGTGAAACTCCTCACTGTCAGGTGAAAAGAAGTGGCTGGGGACCCCACATGTATGGGAGGAGGCACGTGGTAGTCTGCAGCCCTCCCCGGATCAGCAGAGGGGTCAGCACTATTCCCCCCAGTCCCCCCCCCCACTCCGAACGACCAGAGGAGGCGCTAGTGCAGCGACCAGGACACATACCCACATCCGGCTTCCCACCCGCAGACACAGCCAATTGTGTCTGTAGGGACGCCCGTCCAAGCCAGACGTAACACGGGGATTCGAACCGGCGATCCCCGTGTTGGTAGGCAACGGAATAGACCGCCAGGCCACCCGGATGATCTGTATCCTTTACTAGCGGTCTATACGTACCGCATGTACGGTGAAGGGCGTTCGTTTCATACCACACATACACCGTACTTACTTCTGGACCCCCTGGCGGCTCTCCACCTTGCTGACAATTTTGATGCTGCGCCCGTGCGCCCCCAGCGCCCGCCGCACCTCTTTGACATCCTGGGCCGAGCGGATGAAGCTGGCGAACACCATGTCCACGCCCTGGGCCACGCCGAACCTCAGGTCCCCCTCGTCGCGCTCGCTGACCGCCAGCAGGCCGATCAAGTCGCAGCTGGGGAGGTTGACCCCCTTGCGACTGCACAGGGTCCCGCCGGCCTCCACCACCGTCTCCACCCAGTCACCACCTGCAGGGCGGTTGAGAAAGAAGCATAGAGAAGAGCCGAGTTAATTTGTTCTCTCGTCTTCTCGTGTCGTTGTCGGTAGTTAGTAGTGGTCTGATTAGTGATGAATGTAGCTTGTCGTTACAGCCCAGACCACATCCGGATGTGGGCCACTTCAGGGAGTGATGCTGCACTGGTGGCCTTCTTCCGGCCCTGACAAAATGGATGTGAGCCTGGAGTGGCCCACATGTATAACAGCAAATATGGCCGCCAAATCACATGTGGGCCTATTGTGGCGGTGCTCTGGGCAACATGTGATCTGGATGTGACCCAGCAGCGCCCCGTGTGGTAAATGGTGAGTATGGCCCCAAATATCACAAAACAAATATGGGCCCCCTTTGGCAAATACGTGGCACATTGCTATGGCTTGGTTCTGGCCCAGATCTGGCAAACAGGAGCGGACCGCCCAGGCGCCATCATTCCAGGCGGTACGTGGTCCGGATGGAAGTGTCGGTGTGGGACGGGTCCGGGCCACAGCAGTTCTGCTCTCTGGGAGGGGAGCAGATGTACAAGGCCACGGTGTTGAGCGGGAGAAATGGGCCAAGTAGAACAAGGAGGGCAGAGAAGGACGCCGTGAGACGTGTTTTGTGATACCTTTTTCAAGGACTTTGAGCCCAATGAGGCCGTCGTCGATGTAGATCCTGCCTCCCTTCTCGAGGACCTTGGGCAGGCTGGGGTAGTCCACCCAGATGATTTTGCCGTCCGTGTTGTCCCGCTCGCTCTCGGCCGTCACCACGCGCACGCGAGCGCCCTTCTCCAGCTGCACCTCCTCCTCGACGCTCTGCACAGAACACAAGAGGACGGCGGCGCACGCCGCCGCCACGACGTCACACGGGCAGCTCGGAGACGTTACCCGTGGTGCAGAGGGACACACACAGCAGCTGTACTGGTACTGACAGGGAGACGGGTCAGCTACTGTCATAGCTTATCCATCCATCCATCCACCTAATCTATCTATCTATCCATCCATCTATCTATCTATCTATCTATCTATCTATCTATCTTATCCACCTAATCTATCTATCTATCTATCTATCTATCTATCTATCTATCTATCTATCTATCTATCTATCTTATCCATCTATCTATCTATCTATCTATCTATCTATCTATCTATCTATCTATCTATCTATCTATCTATCCATCCATCTATCTATCTATCTATCCATCCAGCTATCTTATCCACCTAATCTATCTATCTATCTATCTATCTATCTATCTATCTATCTATCTATCCATCCATCTATCTATCCATCTATCCATCCAGCTATCTTATCCACCTAATCTATCTATCTATCTATCTATCTATCTATCTATCTATCTATCTATCTATCTATCTATCTATCTATCTATCTATCTATCTGTCTGTCTGTCTGTCTGTCTGTCTGTCTGTCTGTCTGTCTGTCTGTCTGTCTGTCTGTCTGTCTGTCTGTCTGTCTATCTATCTATCTATCTATCTATCTATCTATCTATCTATCTTATCCATCTATCTATCTTCCTGTCTTTCTATATCTATCTATCTATCTATCTATCTATCTATCTATCTATCTATCTATCTGTCTGTCTGTCTGTCTGTCTGTCTGTCTGTCTGTCTGTCTGTCTATCTATCTATCTATCTATCTATCTTATCCATCTATCTATCTTCCTGTCTTTCTATATCTATCTATCTATCTATCTATCTATCTATCTATCTATCTATCTATCTATCTATCTATCTATCTATCTATCTATCTATCTATCTATCTATCTATCTATCTATCTATCTATCTATCCGTCTGTCTGTCTGTCTGTCTGTCTGTCTGTCTGTCTGTCTGTCTGTCTGTCTGTCTGTCTGTCTGTCTATCTATCTATCTATCTATCTATCTATCTATCTATCTATCTATCTATCTATCTATCTATCTATCTTATCCATCTATCTATCTTCCTGTCTTTCTATATCTATCTATCTATCTATCTATCTATCTATCTATCTATCTATCTATCTGTCTGTCTGTCTGTCTGTCTGTCTGTCTGTCTGTCTGTCTGTCTGTCTGTCTGTCTGTCTGTCTGTCTGTCTGTCTGTCTGTCTGTCTGTCTATCTATCTATCTTATCCATCTATCTATCTTCCTGTCTTTCTATATCTATCTGTCTGTCTGTCTGTCTGTCTGTCTGTCTGTCTGTCTGTCTGTCTGTCTGTCTATCTATCTATCTATCTATCTATCTATCTATCTATGTAATGAAACAGTTTATCAATGCATTGACAGGCAGATAGAAAACTCATATTACCAGCCCATTATGAAACAAAAAGAAGTGGCATAAATGAAGACGGCTTTTATATATATATATATATATATATATATATATATATATATATAGTTTGTGTGTGTATAAATGTGTGTGTGTGTATAATGTTTATATGTGTGTGTATATGGATATATAATGTATATATAATATATATATATATCATATCTGCATCATATATATATATATATATACACTACCGTTCAAAAGTTTGGGATCACCCAAACAATTTCGTGTTTTCCATGAAAAGTCACACTTATTCACCACCATATGTTGTGAAATGAATAGAAAATAGAGTCAAGACGTTGACAAGGTTAGAAATAATGATTTGTATTTGAAATAAGATTTTTTTTACATCAAACTTTGCTTTCGTCAAAGAATCCTCCATTTGCAGCAATTACAGCATTGCAGACCTTTGGCATTCTAGCTGTTAATTTGTTGAGGTAATCTGGAGAAATTGCACCCCACGCTTCCAGAAGCAGCTCCCACAAGTTGGATTGGTTGGATGGGCACTTCTTTGAGCAGATTGAGTTTCTGGAGCATCACATTTGTGGGGTCAATTAAACGCTCAAAATGGCCAGAAAAAGAGAACTTTCATCTGAAACTCGACAGTCTATTCTTGTTCTTAGAAATGAAGGCTATTCCATGCGAGAAATTGCTAAGAAATTGAAGATTTCCTACACCGGTGTGTACTACTCCCTTCAGAGGACAGCACAAACAGGCTCTAACAGGTACTATTTAATGAAGATGCCAGTTGGGGACCTGTGAGGCGTCTGTTTCTCAAACTAGAGACTCTAATGTACTTATCTTCTTGCTCAGTTGTGCAACGCGGCCTCCCACTTCTTTTTCTACTCTGGTTAGAGCCTGTTTGTGCTGTCCTCTGAAGGGAGTAGTACACACCGGTGTAGGAAATCTTCAATTTCTTAGCAATTTCTCGCATGGAATAGCCTTCATTTCTAAGAACAAGAATAGACTGTCGAGTTTCAGATGAAAGTTCTCTTTTTCTGGCCATTTTGAGCGTTTAATTGACCCCACAAATGTGATGCTCCAGAAACTCAATCTGCTCAAAGAAGTGCCCATCCAAGCAATCCAACTTGTGGGAGCTGCTTCTGGAAGCGTGGGGTGCAATTTCTCCAGATTACCTCAACAAATTAACAGCTAGAATGCCAAAGGTCTGCAATGCTGTAATTGCTGCAAATGGAGGATTCTTTGACGAAAGCAAAGTTTGATGTAAAAAAAATCTTATTTCAAATACAAATCATTATTTCTAACCTTGTCAATGTCTTGACTCTATTTTCTATTCATTTCACAACATATGGTGGTGAATAAGTGTGACTTTTCATGGAAAACACGAAATTGTTTGGGTGATCCCAAACTTTTGAACGGTAGTGTATATATATATATATATATATATAAGAAATCCACTATACGTATTTTGTCCTTGTATTCTTACATGACTGTGCTCTCTGCATGTAACCATCATATTGTATAGCAGCAGTGGGCAGCTGCAGCACCCGGAGACCAACTCCAGTTCTTCTTCCCATTGCCTTGCTCAGAGGCACAGGCAGGACTATTAACCCTAACATGCATGTCTTTCTGATGGTGGGAGGAAACCCACACAGACACGGGGAGAAGACACTCAACACAGAAAGGACCCGGGACGGCCTGGGGTTCGAACCCGGGACCTTGTTGCTGTGAGGCAGCAGTGCTGACCACTGGGCCACCGTGCCGCCCCTCTTCTCATGCTGTCAGCCAGATGTGGCGCGTCCTGCTCTC
>NW_026611335.1:17500-39022 GCF_029633865.1 Lampris incognitus
TAACTTCACATTCCCTGCGGGTAACTTTACATTCCCTGTGGGTAACTTTACATTCCCTGTGGGTAACTTTACACTCCCTGTGGGTAACTTTACACTCCCTGCAGGTAACTTTACACTCCCTGCGGGTAACTTTACACTCCCTGTGGGTAACTTTACATTCCCTGCGGGTAACTTTACACTCCCTGCGGGTAACTTTACACTCCCTGTGGGTAACTTTACACTCCCTGCGGGTAACTTCACATTCCATGTGGGTAACTTTACATTCCCTGTGGGTAACTTTACATTCCCTGTGGGTAACTTTACATTCCCTGCAGGTAACTTTACATTCCCTGTGGGTAACTTTACATTCCCTGCGGGTAACTTTACATTCCCTGTGGGTAACTTTACATTCCCTGTGGGTAACTTTACATTCCCTGTGAGTAACTTTACATTCCCTGCAGGTAACTTTACATTCCCTGCGGGTAACTTTACATTCACTGTGGGTAACTTTACATTCCCTGTGGGTAACTTTACATTCCCTGTGGGTAACTTTACACTCCCTGTGGGTAACTTTACACTCCCTGTGGGTAACTTTACATTCCCTGTGGGTAACTTTACATTCCCTGTGAGTAACTTTACATTCCCTGAGGGTAACTTTACATTCCCTGAGGGTAACTTTACATTCCCTGTGGGTAACTTTACATTCCCTGTGGGTAACTTTACACTCCCTGTGGGTAACTTTACATTCCCTGTGGGTAACTTTACATTCCCTGTGAGTAACTTTACATTCCCTGAGGGTAACTTTACATTCCCTGCGGGAGTGAGTTTTAGTCTCGACGTGTTTTTGTTTTGCGTGAATATTTTACAGAGAATTGGCTGTGACTTTAACAAACGTGGAGTGGGAAAGCAGAGTCCTGTATCTGTCACTCAAACCTCCAACCCCACTGTCCACAGAGGAGAGACACCCCCCCCCGACCCCCCACAACAACAAAAAACAAAAACAGACTAGTCATTGGCTGGTTGACTGGTCGCCACACCCACCGATGGTGCAGACGATGTTGGTGTTGCGGGCTGTGATTGGCTCCTGGTCGATGTTCAGCAAGCAGAGGTGCTCCAGGAACGTGTCGGCCATGCTGGCGTCCAGCTGCTGGCGCTGGATGAAGGAGTCCGGCAGCGTCATCAAGTCTGAGTAGCGCCTGATGTAAGCTGTAGATGGGGACAGATGGGTGTAGATGTCTGGGTGAGGCCTCGGGTGACACCAAACTCACAAGAGCTGCTGGCTTCAAATCTACAAGACTACAAATAGTATATGCATTCGTGATCGAGGGTGCAGACAAATACGATGATGTACAGCAAAACATTCAAATATACGAGACTGTCGTCCGCCAAAAAGCCGCCCCGTAGGTGGCTTGTACAAGCAGCTTATTACGACCCGCAGTGAGGTTTTAAGCGACTTCCTGGCGGTCCTGTGTAATTATAATACGCCACCTTCCCTGTCACAGTAAGCGTCTCCTTCCATAAGCTATCGTTGCTGTTTTAAAAACCCACAACGCACAGAGGCAAAAAGTATCTGTGTCATATCTCCTGCCGCCGGTAGGGGCGCTAATTTAGGAAACGCTGCTGTGGGTCGTATTGGAGGACAAACGACCTCTGTGGTCGTATAGGTTGGAGGACTTGTTGCCCTTGTGTGTTGACTGCATTGTCTCTGTCCCCACCACACGACAATACATTTCAACAAGTCCTCCAACCCAGACGACCGCAGAGGTCGTTTGTCCTCCAATACGACCCACAGCAGCGTTTCCTAAATTAGTGCCCCCTAGCGGCGGCATAAGATATGCCACACATACTTTTCGCCTCTGTGCATTGTGGGTTTTTAAAACAATGTGAGAACAATAGAACATGTAGTCAGTGTGTTTTTGTGTAGTTTCTCCGTCTAGTACAGTAAGTAAGATTGCTATTGGCAGCACGTTTACTATGAATGACGTCATAAGAGCTAACTTAACGTTAGCCAACAGTTAGCAAGTCAGCTAGTGTGGACGTTATAACCGCTATGTGACGTTAAACTTTGCTTTTATTAATATTCCTTCTCACGAGAGCTTATGGCAGGAGGTGCTTATTGTTACAGGGGAAGTGACGTAGTATAGCTACGCAGGACCGCCAGGAAGTAGCTGAAAGCCTCACTACAGGTGGTAATAAGCTGCTTGTACAAACCACCTGCGGGGTGGCTTTTTGGTGGAGCGCAGTCCCCACGAGGGATAACATCCTGACATTAAGGAAAGGGAGAGTGGTGGCGGTGGGGGGTGGGGTAGGGTGGCGTGGGGGTTTACATGCCACACGCTGACATTCAGCGTAGTAAGCAGAGGGGCTGTGAGACAGCAGCAGATCTCTGCTGTGTAAAGCCGAGGTTGACATTTGAAAAGACACAGCGAAGCCTGATCATTACACAAGATCTGCATACGCACGCACGCACATGCACACACGCACACACACACACAGTAAAATGACTTCCGTGTTTCTTGCACTAATGACAAGCTGCGTGCTTCAAAATTAAAACAGCACGTGGTCTTGTCACACACTGGACCGTTCAGGGTCCGTATGGCAAGGAACTGATTCACTTCCGCCATTTTCACGGCATGCAGGAAACGGGCGTGTGACGTCACGGATCGCTATGGCTACGAGCTGTGCACATCCGTTACCATGGGCGATGCAGCGGCGCCATCAGCATCAGCATCTTTCTGCCTCATGAACAGGGTGCAGCATGCACGTTAGCTGCAGACCCTCAGGACTGGTCCCCCGTTATGACCCCGCGTGCAGCGAATGATGATCACAACAGGCTCCACCCATGTGGTGCCTTTCCACAGCTCGAGCTCGCTTCCCAGAATGAACAATAAAGTGAAGGGCGCAGCAAAAGGATCTCGTGGGGCAATGCGGCAGCAGAATAACGTTACGACAAATAAGCCGTGAAAACCACAAGACCTCAGGGCGACGGGGGCGGGGGGCTGTTACACGGCCCAAGGGGCAGGAGGGCAGAAAGCCTTGTTACCACAAAGAATGGCGGTAGTTTTTGGGATGTGGATCCCAGATAGCAGAACTGCTGTGGCCCGGACCCGTCCAACACCCGACACTTCACCCGGCCCACATACCACGTGGAATGATGGCACTTGGGCGATCCGCTCCTGTTTGCCAGATCTGGGCCAGAACCAAGCCATAGCAACGCTGCATGTGCCACATATTTGCCAAAGGTGGCCATATTTGTTTTGTGATATTTGGGCCATATTCACCATTTACCACACGGGGCACTTCAGGGTCACATCCAGATTACATGTTGCCCAGAGCACCGCATCTTTGCCAAAAAAAGGCCCACATTTGATTTGTCATATTTGGGCCATATTTGCTGTCATACATGTGGGCCACTTCAGGCTCACATCCATTTTGTCAGGGCCAGAAAAAGACCATCAGCGCCACATCATCGCTTGAAGCAGCCCACATCCGGATGCTGTCTGGGTGAGAATAGGATCACCATCTGAAGGGTGGTTATAGATCGATTGGTATCTTAAAAGTTGGAAAGCTGGGCATCCGGGTAGCATAGCAATCTGTTCTGTTACCTACCAACATGGGGATCACCGGTTCGAATCCCCGTGTTAGCTCCGGCTTGGTCGGGCATCCCTACAGACACAATTGACCGTGTCTGAGGGTGGGAAGCCTGGTGTGGGTATGTGTCCTGGTCGCTGCACTAGCGCCTCCTCTGGTCGGTCGGGGCGTCTGTTCAGGGGGAGGGGAAACTGGGGGAATAGCGTGATCCTCCCACGCGCTACGTCCCCCTGGTGAAACTCCTCACTGTCAGGTGAAAAGAAGCGGCTGGCGACTCCACATGTATGGGAGGAGGCATGTCTGCAGCCCTCCCCGGATCGGCAGAGGGGGTGGAGCAGAGACCGGGACGGCTCAAAAGAGTGGGGTAATTGGCCAAGTACAATTGGGGATAAAAAGGGGCAACCAACCCCACCCCCCCCAAAAAAAATGGGGGGAGGCGAACCCTTTCCTTCACCTATAGCAGACACTCAACCCAAAAGAACGGACAGCACCCCAAAGTATGTTTGCTGGATCCCGTCCGTGGTTGTTGAGAAGGGGATGAACCCCGTCACCTCCCCGCCTGAAGTCTTCAGCCACACAAAATGCACCACGCACAACTTCAGGAGTCTGAGCCCTTTGGCAGCGATTCTGATGCTTCACACTCGATCCTGCTTCTTAAAATGACTCTTCCTTGGAAAAACGCTCTAAATAATCTGAAGAGCAACTCCTTCACCTCCTTCACCTCCATGTGCAGTCTGACAGCATTCGAACGCGACAGCCTCGTTGTCAAAACGCAAATTTGGATTTCTGCTGTAAACAGCAGGAAAATCTAAACATGTGCAGTGATCCCAGTGTTGGTGGGCAACGGAATCGACTGCCACGCCATACAGACGCCCCATCTTCCCTAATGTATCCCTAAAAACTACAGTTTCCATGTGTCCGCAGTGACTGAAGGAGAGGAGCACAAATTACTTCGACTTAAATGGCGAAAACATCTATCCATCCATCCATCCATCCATCCATTATCCAAGCCGCTTATCCAAATCGGGGTCGCGGGGATGCTGGAGCCTATCCCAGCAGTCATTGGGTGGCAGGTGGAGAGACATTTATTTTGGCACAACATCTCCAGACAGCTGCTCGTGCAGTTGTTCTGCAGCAGGTGGACTCGTGAGGCCGTCCGTGTAGAACAGTGACTGTAGCACAGCCGCCGTGAGTCAGAAACCAGTTTTCTTGCAAAGGTCAGAAGTGCCTACGCCGCTTTGCAGGCACGTTCCATCAACGTCTGCCATCGCCATCGGTACACAAGCCACGTGTCACCACAAAACCGAAGACTGTCCCAGTAACGACGACACGCTTCTGAGCGGTTATTGGCCGATAATTTTACCCCTGGTAAAATTTAACTTAACCTTGTGAGAATCCACCATCTTCAACATTGCAGATATTTTAAGCGCCCTCTGTTCAAGAAAAATCAACACCCCAGTTGGCATGATAGACAGCTCGGTAGCATTCATGTCCGCCCCCACTTAACACAAGTCAACCCGGTCTCACCAATCTGCGCACAAACAACACCATGTTACACTTCACGTGCAATACATACGCCAACATCCAGTTTTGTGTGCAGCTGATTCGCCAGTCCTTTCCATTAACTTCTGTGGAGAGCTGATGCATCCAGATACCACACATCACCTTGAATGGTCATGACGTCACCAGCAAGTCTCAGTTCACCCAGTTCACCTGAAGCGCGGGCATCCACGACCAGGGTTAGGGTCAGGGTTAGGGTTAGGGTTAGAGTTAGGGTTAGAGTCAGGGTTATGGTTAGGGTCAGGGTCAGGGTTAGGATCAGGGACAGGGTTAGGATTAGGATCAGGATCAGGGTTAGGGTTACAGTTAGGGTCAGGGTTAGGATTAGGATCAGAGTCAGGTTTAGGGTCAGGTTTAAGGTTAGGGTCAGGTTTAGGGTTAGGGTTAGGGTTGGAGTTAGGGTTAGGATAAGGGTCAGGTTTAGGGTTAGGGTCAGGGTTAGGATCAGGGTCAGGGTTAGGGTCAGAGTTAGAGTCAGGGTCAGGGTTAGGTCAGGGTCAGGGTTAGGGTAAGGGTCAGGGTTAGGGTCAGAGTTAGAGTCAGGGTCAGGGTTAGGTCAGGGTTAGGGTCAGGTTTAGGGTTAATAAAATAACTAAAATACTATGTTAATACCATGATTTAATTATAAAGAAGACTGTGTCCCTTCTCTGCCTGGTTGTGGAGGTCCGTGCAGGGAAGGGGTCAGCGTATCACCTGCACACAAAACGGGATTTTGGCGTATGCGTTGCACGCAGGGCGGAAGTGTAATATGGTGTTATTTGTATGCAGATTGGTGAGACCGGACTCACCGGTCCATCACGGCCCTGTAAAGCCTGCAAGTGCTGAACACCCATTAGCATATCGAGTTTCATGTAAAGGACTTTGTACCCGACTAAGTGCTGGACTCAAATGCATTCATCTTACAGCATGTCACAGTCAGGCGAGCCCGCGGTTTTCTCCCACCACAGAGAGGGTGAGGGAGGAGCAGATGGGAGGAGGAGATGAGAGGAGGAGACGACCACAGAGCCACACCGACAAGGTCAATGCTGACAGCTCAGCGGGAGCGAGGAGGTGAGAGGAGAGGAGATGGAAGGAGGCCGGCTGACAGTAAATGAGGAGTTTAATGTCCGTCTATTTTGGGAGGGAACAACAACTTACCTCAGGTACACCTCCCTGCCTCCTGCGTCTGCGTCTCCAAATTACCCATTAAATCTCATTTATCCCACTATAAATACCAGAGTAATGGGGTTTTAGTAACGAGGTCTTCTGTTCAGAACTGGTTTTTTACTTTTTCTTAAGCGAGCTCCTCCGACGCAGACCTCTGGGACGAACGGAGAGAAACGGAGGACAAAGCTGACAGGCCAGAGGAGGAACATGGTGGATGGGAGGCAGCAGGTTGTGAATGTGGATGACTTTATCCAGATCTCTAGAGCTGTCAGTGTCTTCTCTTCTCCTCCTCTCTGTCTGTCTCTCTCTCTCTCTCTGTCTGTCTCTCTCCCTCTATCTCGCTCCCTCTCTGTCTCCCTCTGTCTCTCTCACCACCTCCCTGTGACCCAGTTCTGCTGCTCTGCTGCACACATCATTAAATGTCCCACTGAGATCTCTGACACATCCCAGAGTACACGCACACACATGCACGCACACGCGCACACACACACACACACACACACACACACACACACACTTACCTGCAAACGTGCATGCATGCACGTTTACATACACACACACACACATGTGCACACAAAGTTACCTGCAATCACAAACCTGCATGCATGCACGTTTGCATTTACCTGCATGCATGCATGTACACACGTATACATACATACACACATGCACACAGTTCCCTGCAAATACACACCTGCATGCACATACACACACACGCACACACACACACATACCTGTAAGAGCCAAGCTGACTAACAATAAGGCAGACTGGTTCAGAGGCAGTGGTGTTGCAACATGTCACTCAGTGCACAGCCTATATGACCCCATGTAGCCCAGGAAGGAGGTGTAGGGCTGAGGGGGAGGGCCACAATACACCAGGAAGGAGGTGTAGGGCTGAGGAGGGGCCACAATACACCAGGAATATAGACACGTTACTCTGGGTTACCTCTCACATGAGCAGAGGTCAGTGTGGGTGTGTGTGTGGGTGGGTGGGTGTGTCTATGTGATTGGTCAGTGAACCCAAGGTTGAAGGGGGGATGACTGAGAACTCTCTCCAGTCATGACTCCACACCTAAGCCCAAAAAGCATCAACTCCCCTGTGGGGTATTATCCAAACCACAAGTTAAAAAAGTGTAACCGAGCAGTCTGCATGGATGAATAATGCAGTGTCGCGTGACCGCTCGTGGGGCTGCGCTGTTTAATTAAACGGGAGGAAACGGACAAATCGCAGGTACCTGCACCGAAACGCACCACATTATGGACACCCGGGGAGCCTCTGTGACTCAACCCGGGCCGACTCCTACAGCGCTCAGCTTTATCAACCCCCTCAACTCCCACAACTTGGTTAATTTTTAATCACAGATCGGCAGAGACTACAAAGTCACCTCTAAAGTGTTAACCGGCTGAGTCTGATGACACACAGAGAGACACAACTTACTGCACTACTTCGTCTGTAATGCAACATGGCGCACTTACCCATTTTGACCAAGCGCCCTTCTGCACAAACCTTTCGGCAACGGGAGCAGACAATCCACTGGCCACTTCCTTTCTGCTGCGCTGCTACGGCTGCAAAACCTGTCCACTGTAAAGTTTACACCGTAAAGTTTACACCGTAAAGTTTACACGTCGTCCTTTTGACAAAGCTGAGGCCACCTTCCTGTCATTATGACACACTGTGCTCAATCTCCCCACTTTTGTTTAACTTCTCTCTCTCTCTCTGTCGCTCTCCCTCCCTCCCTCCCTCCCTCCCTCTTTGTTTTTTTTACGTCCGACCCCTCCGCTGGCCCCTCATCTCCCCACCCCCTCACACCACGTTGGAGCGTGCCCACTTCATGCCGCTGATGGGTGATTAGAGGTGGAGGAGTGGAGGTGGGGATCAGAGCACAACCGGGCCACTTGTGGACGATAAAATGAATTCATGTGCTTCAACGTCACCGATTCATTCCACTCATCCCGTCCCTGTCGCCCACTTCAGGGTGTCACCGAGTATGTCACCCACTGGAGAACGGGCGAATCAAACACCGCCTTAACTTCAGCTCTGACGGAGAGCGGACGTAGATTGAAAATAGACAGCGAGCGGGAGATCCGGTGAGACGGTGGCACGCCAAGCAGATGCGTGGTTTTTTTCCTCCCTCACTTTGGATGCCACACTTGGTCATAGATGAGCCTTGCTCTGGAAGCCTATTTGACTTCTGAAGAAGGTTGAGCTACAGGTGAAAGGTTTTACTGCAGGTGCAAAGGGGCTTAAACATTTACTGTTTTAAAGTGTCATCCTTTTTACAGCCCTCAAGATGCGCTCCAACACACCCAGATAGCAGAACTGCTGTGGCCCGGACCCGTCCCACACCCGACACTTTCATCCGGCCCACATACCGCGTGGAATGATGGCACCTGGGTGGTCCGCTCCTGTTTGCCAGATCTGGGCCAGAACCAAGCCATAGCAGTGCTGCATGTGTCACATATTTGCCAAAGGTGGCCATATTTGTTTGGTGATATTTGGGCCATATTCACCATTTACCACACGGGGCACTTCAGGGTCACATCCAGATCACATGTTGCCCAGAGCACCGCATCTTTGCCAAAAAAGGCCCACATTTGATGTGGCATATTTGGGCCATATTTGCTATCATACATGTGGGCCACTTCAGGCTCACATCCATTTTGTCAGGGCCAGAAGAAGGCCACCAGTGCCGCATCACTGCCTGAAGTGGCCCACATCCGGATGCTGTCTGGGTATCTCCCCCACGCCTCTGGGCGCACGCACTTCCGATGGCCTCACGGTGTCACCATCCCACTTCTGACACCACTGTAGCGAATCCGGGGGGGGGGGCGCAGCCGTGAAGCGCCGCAGCAGGGACGCGAACCCGGGTCTCCCGCACCGCGGACGACTACGTTAACCAGTCGACTAAAGGGGCCAAAAATACTTATCCGTGCACGTTACAGTACTTTTAGGATGCTCCGCTTCGACCGCCTCGCTATTCCAAAAGGTTGACGCTAGATCCAACGGCGTGTAGGCACGGAAGTAGACGTGATTGGTTGTTGGTCAGGGGTTAAACTCCTTTTGAATTTCCATTGTTAGCAAGTGCTAACTTTAGCTATCGTTACAGTACGACGTGGCAGCGTTGAGGTCCGGTGTGAGCTAGCTAGCTGAACGCTTCACTGCGCATCGTCTGTTTGTCAAGTCGGTGCGCGTCGACGTTCCGCGCAGCCAATCAGGGCCACTTCCGTGCCGACGCCCCGTTGCGTCGGGCGTCAACCATTTAAAAACGGTAGAGGCTAGTTCCCGTCGATGCAGAGACCGGAGATGGAGTAGAGAACGGTCAACTGAGCATGCGCGAAATGCCTCTACCACGCCTCCACACGCCCCGCGTAGCATCCAGGCGCTGGGATTCTAGGAAGCCCCGCCCCCTACTCTGCGTCTGATTAGCCGACTTTAACCCTAACCCCGCCCTAACCCTAACCTACCCAAACAACGGAGGCGACGAGTACTTGCGCATGCTCAGTTGACCGTTCTCTGCATCGACGGGAACCAGCCTCTACCGTTTAAAAATGCCGGGTGATATCCCATGCGCGCATTGATGACGCAAGACACGTTTCTCTGACCAATCAGAGGTCCGCATTGATTTTGGTTCCCGCGGTAGTTTTTTTGGAACCGCGACAAAGGCGGTACCAGAAAAGAGGCAACGGTTACCAAGATGCCGGAACTTTCCAGTGACGGAAAACGAAAAAAGGGCGAGTCGAGTCGAGTTGAGCCGAGCCGAGCCGAGCCGAGCCGGTACCATGTAGTGGAAAAGGGGCATAACAGTTAACAAGGCTACGGGTCTATCACTCCGCAGCTGAGGATTATTCTAGACCAGTGTTTCTCAACCGGGGCTCCGCGGACCCCTAGTGGTCCGTGGTGTAATTGCAAGGGGTCAGTGAAAATAAAATATCTTTAAAAAAAAGATCCTATGACATTTATAGAAATAGGATTATTTTACTCAAATGTGACTGAGACCTTTATCTACCTAAGCTATAAAGGGTAACAGGACTTTTTTCTCTAGTTACATCTGTTTCACAAGTGTAATTTATTGTATTTTAATAAGAGATCTCGCTCCCGTTTGCATTGTTAAAAGTTACTGAATACATATTCTGTTGTTACATATATCTGAAAGTTACTGAATACATATTCTGTGTTGTTACATATATCTGAAAGTTACTGCATACATATTCTGTTTTGTTACATATAGTATCTGAAAGTTACTGCATACATATTCTGTTTTGTTACATATATCTGAAAGTTACTGAATACATATTCTGTTGTTACATATATCTGAAAGTTACTGAATACATATTCTGTTTTGTTACATATATCTGAAAGTTACTGAATACATATTCTGTTTTGTTACATATATCTGAAAGTTACTGAATACATATTCTGTTTTGTTACATATATCTGAAAGTTACTGAATACATATTCTGTTTTGTTACATATATCTGAAAGTTACTGAATACATATTCTGTTTTGTTACATATATCTGAAAGTTACTGAATACATATTCTGTTTTGTTACATATATCTGAAAGTTACTGAATACATATTCTGTTTTGTTACATATATCTGAAAGTTACTGAATACATATTCTGTTTTGTTACATATATCTGAAAGTTACTGAATACATATTCTGTTTTGTTACATATATCTGAAAGTTACTGCATAAGAATTCTGTTTGTTAACTATATCTAAGTTACAACTGAAAGCTCTTATTTTCGCCCCAAAGAGTGAATAAATGCTATAATGCAATTTAAAATGCAGTTTCTACTGTTTCTATCAAATTGCAACCCCCCCCCCCAAGATCAGGTGGAGGGGTCCTCAGGGTAGATCAAAAATACGCAGGGGGTCCAGCACCCCAAAAAGGTTGAGAACCACTGTTCTAGACAACAGCCAATCAAACCACGTGACACTGCACATCCGACAACATTCGACGTGTTGTCAGATGTGCATCCGCATGGATAAACTACATTTCCCAGCATTGTGTGTGTATATTGCGTGTTTTTCCATACAGACATTTTGTCCGATCCCCAAACTTTTTAAGGTCTGTTTTTCATCAAATTTGAACCACTTCGTGCAAACTTGCAGGTTCCAAATTTTTAGATTCGAGGAGGATCCATGTGCACTTGCACACCCATGCAAACAATCTCTCTCTCTCTCTCTCTCTCGAGAGAGAGAGGGGGGGGGGGTGTAAATGAGTAGCCAGAGCACAGACAGACCTTTGAACCCTGGGCTGACTACAGAGGATTTCCGCGGCGGCGCCACTGCCCTGCAGAAGACACACCTGGGGTGACGTCATCGGCCAATAAACGATCACCCGACGGGGGGCCACGGCTCAGCCGGTCTACGTTAGGACTCGATCACATTCATGCGATTATAACAAATTAAACATGTCCAACCTGACGGCGTTCAAACCAGAGAACACAAGCACATGTCAATAGATGGCCAGGCCAGCTTTGATCATGCGGTCCTCCGTTATCAAATCCTTCGTTAACTGCACCTCCCTCACATCGGAACCCTCACACGGCCCACCGCTATGAAAGCGTTGCCTCGCCCGGCGGAAGGCCCCTCCGCCGGCTCCGCTCCTGGGCCGGTCTGTCAGGGGAGAAAGAGCCGTGCGGACGGATCGATAACCTGCGGGCCGATAAACGCAAACGGCAAAGGAGGTCGGACCGCTGTAAGAGAGACTCGTGAGAAAGAAGCCGGGAGGAGGATAATAATAAAAAACACAAGACTTGTGCCGTAACGCAACAATGTAACAATGTTACAATGTTACAATGTAACCCCTGTATAAGACGCACTGTGGTATACACGCAAGTCATGTTGTCTAAGTGTTAGGAAGAGGACCACCAACCTGCAGGGTTCGGGAAGCGGCGGGCCGCGACTGAGCGGTGTGGAGCTGAGCAGGTAAACGAGGAGGGCGGCGCTGGTGGGAATTTTACAGCGCCATCTGCCGGACACTCGCGGTAGTGTTAGTGTTAGTGGCAAGGGAGACAGTGCAAGGAAGACCAAGACGACAGGAATAACCAGAAGACCACCGTGTTTATTGGGGGAAAGGATCACGTGATGGACTGATAAGGTGGTGAGACACTGGGAGGTCCGGTGATCGCGACGTCTCATTACTAGACCTGGACGATCCGGTAATCGACTGAGTGCAGGTGATTAATTGGCGTGCCTTGTGAACGTGCATCTGGGGGGGGGGGGGGAGGGGAGGGGGGGTCAAAGCTCGCTGAAGGTGATGCGTGGCGGAGTCTCCGGCTGGAGGATGAACCTGTATGTGGTGTCGATGTCCTCACAGGATGACACGCTGAGACGGAAACTCAGCAGGATCTGCACAGCGAGCGGGAGGAGAGGGGGGGGGAGGTAAGGGGCGAGAGCAGGGGGGTTGGAAATGGACAGCAGAGGAGAGAAACAGCTAGTAAATGTCATTAGATTAAACAGTCGTTGGGCTCAACCTTCTTCTTCTTCTTCTTCCTCTTCTTCATCGCTATTGCCCGTTTGTTTTTCTTCCTTTGTGTCGTAGCTCAGTCAACATTTTGCTCTATCCTCCATTGTCAGGGGCGGCCCAAAACGTTTTGGGGCCCCCCTTTCTGGACCCCAACCCCCGATTTGGGGGGGGGTGGTGAGTAAGTAAGAATTAAGAGTTTATTTATATAGCCCCTTTTAAAACAACGGTACAAAGTGCTGCACAAGATACAGAAAATGAACGACATACATATAGAGGTAAAAGCAGAAAAGTATCAATTACAGCCCCTTTACAGGGACAGTAAGTCCATGCGGATGGGGTTTACAGACTCAGCTGATCCAACAGGGGGACTTTTCCAGACACCCTGACGGGAAAAGCACAGTCACCCTTGGATTTGCGGAGCGAGTGGAGTATAAATAAGACACCCTGGTTGGAAGATCTGAGTGGCCTAGGGGTGGAGTAAAGATGCTAATGTTGGGAAATGTATAAAGGAGCCAGACCATGTAGGGCCTTCTATGTGACAAACGGTATCTTGAAGTCTATACTTTCCGGGGAGCCAATGAAGGGATGCGGGGATTGGTGTGATGTGGGCTCTACGATTGGTATTGGTTAGTAGCCTGGCTGCAGCGTTTTGCACGAGTTGCAGGTGGGACAGGGCTGCTTGGCTGAGACAGGAGCAGTAGTCAAAGGCGTGACAAAATTAGGGTATGGATTTGTAATTCTAGATCTCTGGTTGATAGGATTGATTTGATTTTTGCAACGTTCCAGGGTTGGGAAAAGCTGGTTTGCACAAGCTTGTTTATGTGTGGGTCAAAGTTCAGAGTTTGGCCAAGGATTACACCCAGATTTCTTTTTTGGGGGGGGGTTCCCCTTTTTCTCCCCAATTGTACTTGGCCAATTATCCCACTCTTCCGAGCCATATAGGTCAGTGCTCCACCCCCTCTGCTGATCCGGGGAGGGCTGCAGACTACCACATACCTCCTCCAATACATGTGGAGTCGCCAGCTGCTTCTTTTCACCTGACAGTGAGGAGTTTTGCCAGGGGGACGTAGCGCATGGGAGGATCACGCTATCCCCCGCCCCGTGTTCCCCCGCCCCCCTGAACAGGCGCCCTGACCGATCAGAGGAGGCGCTAGTTCAGTGATAAGGACACATACCCACATCCGGCTTCCCACCCGCAGACACGGCCAATTGTGTCTGTAGAGACACCCGACCAAGCTGGAGGTAACACAGGGATTCGAACCGGGGATCCCCGTGTTGGTAGGCAATGGAATAGACCACTATGCTACCCGGACACCACACCCAGATTTCTTGAGGAGAGTTTAACATTGGTGGCGCTGATACAGGGTTTCACTTCTGAGACAAACTTATTAGGACCAATAAGGAGAACCTCGGTTTGGTCTGAATTGAGCGGAAGGAAATTGAGGGTCATCCATTCCTTGACAGCAGCCAGGCAGTCACGAAGGGTACCGATATTACCCATATTGTTTGGTTTATCTGAAAAATACAGCTGCATGTCATCAGCATAGCAGTGGTGAGAGACGCAACTGAACTGGCTAACCAGGTTGCCTAGAAGTAGCATGTAAAGCGAGAAAAGGATGGGATGAAGGTTGAACCCTGCAGAACTCCAGTTGAGGACACAAAGTTGTCTATGCAAACCTGAAACTTCCTAGATAGATAGTAGGAGAGCCAAGTGAGAGCAGAGCCCGAGATACCAACCCACTTTTAAAATGTTCAACCAAGATGGAGTGACCAGTAGTGTCAAAAGCAGCAGCTAAGTCAAGCAGGACCAGGATTGAAGGTTCACCGTTGTCAGCTCGCAGGAGGAGGTCAACTGTATGCTGATCTTTGGCAATAGCCAATCAGACACAAGCGTTTCACTTCTTAGCTACCATGCTGAAACAACAAACCAACTTTTGGTTCCCAATTTTCAGTTTCCTGTTAAAGCAGAAACTGGACAGGAAGCCCATGGTTACAGTTTGTGGTTTCCCGGTTTTACAGGACTATTTTAATAAAAACAAAAAGAGTGACGCTTGGGGGTTGGCTGCTGACATTGATGAATTACATATTTAGCGACTAAAAGGATGTAAGCAAACTGGAGCTGCTTGCAGGAAGTACACCCACAAGCTGTCAACATCAGCGACGTGAGCGATACATCACCTCACGTCTGAACACAGCTTAGGCGGCTGCTTACTTCGCTGATGGCCGGCCCGGTCCATTTCTCACTGCATCTGAACTCCGCGTCTCCTCCTCCCTTTCCTAGTTCATGTCTTTTTTTCTTTCCCTCTTCACTCTCTTTCTCCCATCACTCACGTGCATCAGTAAGAGCTGCATCTCGTTCTCGGCGATCCTCCTGCCGATGCACTGCCTCGCCCCGAAGCCGAAGGCAATGGAGCGAAACGCGCTCTCCTCTCCTTCTCTTGCACCTCCTCCCCCTCCCGGCGCCTGCCTGCTCCTCCAACGGCTGGGGTCAAAACGCTGCGGATCCTCAAACACTTCCCGGCTCCTTCCTAAGGGGTACAGGCACGCTTGGACCATGGTCTGTGGGTGGAGAGGGCAGGTAAGGCGGAGAGACGGAGGTAGGTGGTGTATAGGGGTAGGTGGGGGGAGTGAGAGGCGACAGAAGAGGAAATGAGAAAGTGGTTTTGTTATTGACTAGAGGTGGAAAGAAAGCTGGGGAGGTGAGGGGGCAGGGCGGTGCAGCGGGAGCTGGCCAGACTTAAAACGGCAGCAGGTCTTCAAACACAAACACAAAACGGTACAGGTGTGGATTCAGTGAGTCAGAGCTGCAGCTGCCATGTGTATGTGTGTGTGTGTGTGTGTGTGTGTGTGTGTGTGTGTGTGTGTGTGTGTGTGTGTGTGTGTGTGTGTGTGTGTGTGTGTGTGTGTGTATGTGTGTGTTTGCATGCCGTGTTTTTTGTGTGATGACTTACCCCAGCGGGTATGTGGTAGTTCTGAAGAATAATATCTCTGACTGGATAACGCTGCACTGCTATTCCCACTGGGTATAATCTTACACACACACACACACACACACACACACACACACACACACACACACACACACACACACACACACACACACACACACGCACCAGAGCAGGCTAGATTTTACCAACTACGTATTTATTGTGTCACATCCAAGTCCCATCACACCATATCACTCGAGATCAGTTCACCACCTCAGCTGTTCAGGGGCTGTACTGTTCAGCAGCAGCATAACGAGTCAGCACCAGGCCCCAAGGCATCATGGTTAAAGGGCCCCGGCCTGCCCGCCACAGTCAGACGCAACATGACACCATGTCAGTAGAGAAGGAAAGAAGTGAAAGCATGTAGCTTGAAAAGGACCAGTGGCTTTAGAAGGACCAGTGGCTTTAGAAGGACCAGCAGCTTTAGAAGGACCAGCAGCTTTAGAAGGACCAGCAACTTTAGAAGGACCAGCAGCTTTAGAAGGACCAGCAGCTTTAGAAGGACCAGCAGCGTTAAAAGGACCAGCGGCTTTAGAAGGACCAGCGGCTTTAGAAGGACCAGCGGCTTTAGAAGGACCATTGGCTTTAGAAGGACCAGCAGCGTTAAAAGGACCAGCGGCTTTAGAAGGACCAGCGGCTTTAGAAGGACCAGCGGCTTTAGAAGGACCAGCGGCTTTAGAAGGACGAGTGGCTTTAGAAGGACGAGTGGCTTTAGAAGGACCAGTGGCTTTAGAAGGACCAGCGGCTTTAAAAGGACCAGTGGCTTTAAAAGGACCAGTGGCTTTAGAAGGACCAGCGACTTTAGAAGGACCAGCGGCTTTAGAAGGACCAGTGGCTTTAGAAGGACCAGCGACTTTAGAAGGACCAGTGGCTTTAGAAGGACCAGTGGCTTTAAAAGGACCAGCGGCTTTAGAAGGACCAGCGGCTTTAAAAGGACCAGCGGCTTTAGAAGGACCAGCGACTTTAGAAGGACCAGCGGCTTTAGAAGGACCAGCAGCTTTAGAAGGACCAGCGACTTTAGAAGGACCAGCGGCTTTAGAAGGACCAGCAGCTTTAGAAGGACGAGTGGCTTTAGAAGGACCAGCAACTTTAGAAGGACCAGCAGCTTTAAAAGGACCAGCGGCTTTAGAAGGACCAGTGGCTTTAGAAGGACCAGTGACTTTAGAAGGACCAGCAGCTTTAAAAGGACCAGTGGCTTTAGAAGGACCAGTGGCTTTAGAAGGACCAGTGGCTTTAGATGGACCAGCAGCTTTAGAAGGACCAGCGGCTTTAAAAGGACCAGCGGCTTTAGAAGGACCAGTGGCTTTAGAAGGACCAGCAGCTTTAGAAGGACCAGCGGCTTTAGAAGCAGTCCCTGTGGACCGCTTTCCTCTTTTGTCTCTCACGCGTCACTTGTTTGAGTTCTAGCATACTGTATATTATTTACAATCACAGTACATTAATCTATCTTAACCTAACGTAACGATCTTGCAGTGATTGAAAAAATGTACAGTATCACTTCAAACTTTGATGCATGTTAGGGTACTGATGCTGACAGCCATGATGTTTACCCCACAGTAAATGCCCGCTGGCGGGACGTCTTGTTAGCAAAGCCATTGATTAGCTCGTTAAAGTCCAGTTGTTTTGCTGAGGGGCTTTCAGCTGAGAGTCGTGCCAGGCTGTCCAGCCTCTCCTGGGACATCGCTGATCTGAGGTAGTTTTAACTAGTTTTAACTTGCCGAAAGCCCGTTAGCTGTTCCTGAAACTGAGGGCCATGACTTTCATGTTAAGCTAGGTAACGTTCATAGATATGATTTCATATGACACTGTAGCTATGATGCTGATAAATGTATGCTACTGCGTATGTGCAGTACTAGCTAGCTAGCTAACTCCTACTGTGTTCAGATAGTAGGAGTTAAGAGTTAGCTAGTACTGTAACACACGCAGTAGCACAGCTAGCTAACTCCTACTGTGTTCAGGTAGTAGGAGTTAAGAGTTAGCTAGTACTGTAACACACGCAGGAGCATAGCTAGCTAACTCCTACTGTGTTCAGGTAGTAGGAGTTAAGAGTTAGCTAGTACTGTAACACACGCAGTAGCTAGCTAGCTAACTCCTACTGCGTTCAGGTAGTAGAAGTTAAGAGTTAGCTAGTACTGTAACACACACAGTAGCTAGCCAGCTAACTCCTACTGCGTTCAGGTAGTAGAAGTTAAGAGTTAGCTAGTACTGTAACACACGCAGTAGCATAGCTAGCTAACTCCTACTGCGTTCAGGTAGTAGGAGTTAAGAGTTAGCTAGTACTGTAACACACACAGTAGCTAGCTAGCTAACTCCTACTGCGTTCAGGTAGTAGAAGTTAAGAGTTAGCTAGTACTGTAACACACACAGTAGCATAGCTAGCTAACTCCTACTGTGTTCAGATAGTAGGAGTTAAGAGTTAGCTAGTACTGTAACACACGCGGTAGCATAGCTAGCTAACTCCTACTGTGTTCAGGTAGTAGGAGTAAAGAGCTACCTAGCTAGCTGCTACCTAGCCGTGGTAGAAGGAGTTAGCTAGCCACCTTTCTTTGAAAAGCTCTAGCTCACCTTTCTTTTGGAAGAACTTATTCAACAGCTGTTTTCCCTCATCCTGCCTTCTCTCCCTCTCCCTTTCTTTCTCTGTTCTTTTCTGGAACCCAGATCTTGCTTCTTTGGGAAAGACATGACTCTGCTTGTGCTTGTATCAGCAGTCACTCGTGACAGGACTAGATGAGCTGCATTGAGAGATGCTCGTGAGGGGCGGACTAAACCATTTTGCAGCTTTTTTAAGGGGCGAGAGGGGCCTCAGAGAGCCTCCACTGTTTCTTTAAGTCCCTCAACCGATGTATTGAGCCAGTTTTAACTGAAGTTATGACACTAATTAGTTAGAAATCAAAATGTACAAACCAAAACAAACTTTTAATTTCCAGGCTTCCCAAGACCCCCCCTCCCTTCTGGCCCCTGGTAGCCCCCCCCCCCCGCCCCACTATGATCCCCCTGATAATATGACACCTTATTGTTTCCATGAGATGGAGAGGTTTGTCTTTTCCTTTATGAGAACACACACACACACACACACACACACACACACACACACACACACACACACACACACACACACACACACACACACACACACACACACACACACACACACACACACACACACACACACAAAACTCCCGACAGGAGCCGGCAGTACACGAGGAAGGCAGATGGTTGCTGTCACAGGGACCTAAAGCCAGATTTTGACCCTTGATCTCCTATTCCCCTGTGTGAAAGATGGCCCCCACTGGATGTTGTCTAATTACTGAAGAAACGTTTTTGAGGGCCGCGTTTTATCAATTGTGTTGCATTCGTACCTTAGGATCTCCTTGGTTGTGGCTTTCAGGAGCGGCACCCCCTGCAGAGCTTTCTGAGGATTGCCTTCGGCCTGCGCCCAAGATGCCTTCACCTGCTCCCTGATGGTCTCCTGCACCTCTGGGTTACGGCCGAGTTCATACAGGGCAAACTGCAGGGGCACCGCTGTCTGGAGAGACGACCGTCTCAGAGATTACAGTGGGACATGCATTCTGTGACTGAGAGGTAAAACAACACAATCATGACTTATGAACATCATCTCTCTCTGCTACTATATCTACTACTACTATATCTACTACTACATCTACTACTACTACTACTACTACTACTTTTGGCTGCTCCCGTTAGGGGGCGCCACAGCGGATCATCCGTCTCCATCTCTTCCTGTCCTCTGCATCTTCCTCTGTCACACCAGCCACCTGCATGTCCTCTCTCACCACATCCATAAACCTCCTCTTTGGCCTTCCTCTTCTCCTCTTCCCTGGCAGCTCCATATTCAGCATCCTTCTCCCAATATACCAGCATCTCTCCTCCACACATGTCCAAACCATCTCCATCTAGTCTCTCTTGCTTTGTCTCCAAACCCTCCAACCTGAGCTGTCCCTCTAATATACTCCTTCCTAATCCTGTCCTCCTTCATCACTCCCAGTGAAAATCTTATCATCTTCATCTCTGCCACCTCCACCTCCACCTCCTGTCTTTTCATCAGTGCCACTGTCTCCAAACCATATAACATAGCTGGTCTCACAACCATCTTGTAAACCTTCCCTTTAACTCTTGCTGGTACCCTTCTGTCACACATCACTCCTGACACTCTTCTCCACCCACTCCACCCTGCCTGCACTCTCTTCTTCACCTCTCTTCTTCACCTCCCTCCTGCACTCCCGTTACTTTGGACAGTCGACCCCAAGTATTTAAACTCATCCACTTTCGCCACCTCTACTCCTTGCATCCTCACCATTCCACTGTCCTCCCTCTCATTCACACATAGGTATTCCGTCTTGCTCCAACTGACTTCCATTCCTCTTCTCTCCAGTGCATACCTCCACCTCTCCAGGCTCTCCTCCACCTGCTCCCTACTCTCACTACAGATCACAATGTCATCCAGCGAACATCATCGTCCATGGAGACTCCTGCCTGATCTCGTCCGTCAACCTGTCCATCACCACTGCAAACAAGAAAAGGGCTCAGAGCCGATCCTTGATGTAACCCCACCTCCACCTTGACCCCATCTGTCATTCCTACCACCACCTCACCACTGTCACACTGCCCTCTTACATATCCTGCACCACTCCTACATACCTCTCTGCAACTCCCAACTTCCTCATACAATACCACACCTCCTCTCTCGGCACCCTGTCATAAGCTTTCTCTAAATCCACTATATATACATTTATATATATATATACACACACACACACACATTATATAATATATACATATATACACACACACACACACACACACACATATATATATATATATATATATACATATACATATATACTTTATAATACTGAGCAGCCCTCTGTGTGTCTTGTGTCTCTGAAACGGTGGCAAAATTGTGCGGAAAAGTGTTCGCCAGTGACACAGTATAAGATATATAAACAGATGAAGACTAAAAGATAAAGTTAAAAAAAGAAGAAGAGCAGGAGTATCAACATATCTACAGACATCCAGTGGGTATCCAGGTTCAGGTGGGCAACAGCTTGGACAAAGAAGCAGTTTTTTGAGCCTGGTAGTGCGGGCTCTGAGGCTCCTGTAGCGCCCCCCAGAGGGCAGGGGGGAGAACAGTCCATGGTTGGGGGTGGGTGGGGTCTCTGCTGATGCTCAGACCCCTTCGAAGGCAGCATTTGTGATAAATGTCTATGGCTGGGAGCTGGGTACCGGTGATGTGCTGGGTCGCCCTTGACGACCCGCTGCAGAGCTTTCTGGTCTACTGAGGAGGTGCTGCCGTACCACACTGAGATGCAGATGGTCAGGATGCTCTCTATGGTGCAGGGGTAGAAGTTTGGGGAGCTAGACGGGCGCTCCTCAGCCTCCTCAGGAAATGCTGGCGTTGTTGGGCCTTTTTCACAAGGGCCTGGGGGTTTGATGTCCAGGAGAGGTCCTCGCTGATGTGGACTCCAAGGAATTTAAAGGTGGAGACACGCTCCACTTCCACCCCACTGATGTGTATGGGGGAGTGGCTGCAGCTTCTAGACCTCCTGAAGTCCACAATCAGCTCCTTGTCTTCTGCACATTGAGCTCCTTGGTATGTGCATTGTTGCTTGTGTTTCATTATCCAATGAAGCGCCTCTGAGTGCAGCAGCAAACCAGGAAGTCAGGGTTGCAGTTTACACCTCCGTGGATTGTCTAGCCGTGACATCACTGGCGCTCACTTTCCCACACAACTCCAGCAGTGTTACAGACACACACAGACGACAG